>NC_057714.1:75859966-75898303 GCF_004010195.1 Chiloscyllium plagiosum
TGTGAAGGGCCTGTGCCCGAAACGTCGAATCTCCTGTTCCCTGGATGCTGCCTGACCTGCTGTGCTGTTCCAGCAATAAAGTTTCAACTTTGATCTCCAGCATCTGCAGACCTCACTTTCTCCTGATAGGGTTGTTAAGAAGGCATATGGTGTGTTAGCTTTTATTGGTAAAGGCATTTAGAGCCATGGTGGTCATGTTGCAGCTGTACAAAACTCTGGTGCGGCCACACTTGGAGTATTGAGTACAGTTCTGGTCACCGCATTATAGGAAGGATGTGGAAGCGTTGGAAAGGGTCCGGAGGAGATTTACTAGGATGTTGTATGGGAGGGAAGGTTTTATGAGGAAAGGCTAAGGGACTCGAGACTGTTTTAGTTAGCGAGGGGGTTGAGAGGTGATTGAGACATACAAGATAATCAGAGGGTTAGATAGGGTGGACAGTAAGACCCTTTTTCCTCTGATAGTGATGGCAAGTATGAGGGGTCATAGCTTTAAATTGAGGGGTGATAGATATAGGACAGATGTCAGAGGTTCTTTCTTTACTCAGGGGCGTGGAACATGCTGCCTGCAAAAGTAATAGACTCACCAATCTTAAGGGCATTTAAGTAGTCATTGGATAAACATATGGACGAGAATGGAATAGTGTAGGATAGATGGGCATCAGATTGGTTCCACAGGTTGGCACAACAGTGAGGGCAGAAAGGCCTGTACTGTGCTATAAAGCTCTATGTATGTTCTAACTGTTTTTCTTCAGGCTTAAAGAGAGTTTTGACTGGAGAGAAAGGAGAGACTGCTTCTAAGCTGGTGGAGATCAAAACCTTTTTCTGCAACTTATTTCTATCCTCAAGCTGTTCAGTTACCTGACAACTAATTACTCCACCCTTGTCATTAATAAATGGCCAATAGTCCATAGATCAATCAACCTCTTGTTGCCAACCAGAGCTGCATCTGCTTACAGAAACACCTTGGCTCCTTTTATCTGCAAGCACTTCAATTGCTGCTTGTTCAAACAGCTATTTCCAATGCTTGCCAAGAGTGGTAAGTTATTTGCTTTCAAATCATACAGCCATCCTTTCAAAACGCTGCTTTTAAAATAGTTGTTTCTCATTTCAGTCCATAATTTTAAAAAAATACAAGATGAAAAGAGCATTGTTGCTCCTGACGTATGAACACCACATGGATGAAGCATTAAGGGTAACTGGGGCACACTATTACCTCTTGGTGGAGTTCTCCCTTATTACCAAGTGTGGCTCGGCAGCACCACTATTGACCACGTTGGGCCAGTTAAAGAAGAAAGCTGTTAGACTATCTATGGCAGGTGATTTGGAAATCAGTAAGAGAATAAATTCCACTTGACCTCACCAATCTAACTGTGGCAAAGTCATCTGTGTGACAGTGTTGGCATGTGTGACCAATGCACATTCCTTCTAGAGCTGAAGCTCCGCAGTCACATTGAGGATAACCTCCATTGTTACATGTAACACTGATGTGCAAAATGGAATTGATTTCAAATTAATCTAACAGTTCCCAATTTGGCATCTTGGAGGCACTGTGGGTCACCATCAGCAACAGAATTGTATTCAACTACAATCTATAACCTCAAGTTCCAGTATATCCCCCATCTGTCATTACAACCAAGCAGGATGGACTGTCTCTGGTAGAATAGATGGGCATACCAAGAGCAGCAGCTGACATAACCAGGACATGAAGTGCCAACTTGGTGAGGCTACCACACAGGATAACTTGGTGATGCTACCACACAGGATAACTTGCATGCCAAACAGCAGAAGCAGAGTGTGACAGGTAAAATTAAGCAACCACATAACAAAGTTCAATTCTGACGTTTGCAATCCTACCACATTCAGTGCTCCTGGAAAATTAAACAACTCACTAGAGGAGAAGGTTCTGCAAATATCACAATCCTAAATAATGGGCTAGCCCAGCATGTGGATAGGTAAGGCTAACTGACCTTCAGCTGGATCTGACATTGGCATGATCCATTTTAGCCTCCGTCTGTGGTCCCCGCCATCATAAATGCCAGTCAGCCAATTTGTATTGTAACAAGAAATATCAATGTAAACAATATAAAATAGTGATCTTCCTGCTAGTGGAAGTGGAGATAAAATGCAAGAAGTCATTTCTGACTCCAGTAAAAATTTATTGTGAATACAAGACAGAACTCATCAGCTGAGCCTGAAGATGTACAAGAAAATATAACAATTAAAGATGCCCAAAGTTAAATATATAGGCCATGTACTGAAACAAAAGATCTTCACCAGGATCTCGAAAGCTGAGAGATGAAACAGCAATGCAACAACCACAGATGTAAAACTGAATTTTTGGATTTGCCAACTAGTTTCCAAATAAGCTGTGTTATTAGGGCATGCAATGAGAACCAGCATTCACTGCAATCAAGCAACTAATGATAGCCATGCCAAGGCTGGAATACTATGAAATTAATGAAGTCACCCTGCTGTGTGATGCCAATGAACCAAGACTTGGAGAAGCTTGGAGCAACAAGGCCAACTGGTTACATTTCTAGGGCATTAACACAAATGAAGTGACATTATGTTTAAATCTAAAAAGAGTGCCTGGCCATTATCTTTGTAAACATTTTCATCAATACCTACTTGGAGACAAAGTGACAGATGAGTCCAATCACAAACCACTTCAGTATTTTTCTCAAATGGTTACTATTTGCTCCAAACAGTCTTCAAAGAGATAGCATATAAAAGGAAAGGAAGCAGTTGTGCTGCACTGACATGCTGCTCAGAACACCTCTCCCAGTTTCAGAAAGTGGAGAATACTGTGCCAGAATGTGAAATCTTCCAGATCCAATGTGAAGCTTGTCAGCTGTGGAAGTCACCAACACAACAGGGACATTCACTATAATAGACAAGTGCCTTGCTGAAATTAAGCAAACTACCCAAACGGTTGCAACTCTCCAAGTGTTGCAAGAAGTAATTCTGAAAGGATGGTCCTAAAGGATTGGGAACATACCTGATACTATAACAGTATATTGGGTGTACATAGATAAATTAGCAACCCATGATGGCATATTATATAAACAAAATAGTCATTATCCTGAATGAGTAGTCATTATCCTGGAGGAGAGATGCTAAAGCATATCCATGCAAACTGCCAAGGAATCCAGGTTAAGTCTAAGGCAGGCAAAAGATGTGTTCTGCTGGTTAAACATGAACAAAAGGGTAAAAAAAAACCTTATCAGCCAGAGCAGGGCTTGTAATGAGACCCAAGCTAAGCACAATTCAGAACCACTGACAACACATGATATCCCTGATAGGATAGATAGTTGCAGAACTTATTGTGTTGTTACCATAGACTTCTATTCGGGTTACTTGTGGACTGGCTGACCTCAGTAAATCCCGCTGAGATTAGCAGATGCCTAAAAGCGTAAGTCAGACATTATGATGTTTTGACAATCGCCCTCAATTCACAAATGAAGAATCCAATCACTTCATGAATGGTTTGGGAATTAAACACCATACACCATCTCCTCAGTGTCCCTATCAATTGGAAAGTCTGAAGTGGCAATGAAGATCGTCAAAGGAATCAAGCAAATCCCACACAGCGTACATAAGGCAGTCCTTGAATGGAGAAACACACCTACTAAAGGAATGGAGAGTAGTTCAGTACAAAGACTGCTATACTGTACAGTCCACAGGTAACCATTAGACACAGAAGTTTACAGAAACCCAATAACTGAAATGGAACAATAACCTTATAATGGCAAAATCAATAGAATGGCAGCCTACAACATGCATACCATACCGTGAAGAGACCACCACGACTTAGACTATGCATTTGCTGAGGCTGATAAAAGTAACAAACTGCTGATATATGAAAACCGTTCAGTAAATATTGAATAAATTAGGTAACTCGCGGTCACAACTAGTGCATGAGCATTGTTTATTTTGTTTTGTTGTTTGTTGGGAAGAAGGGGATATTTGGATTGGAATGCGATCATGTACAAATATCCTTCTTGGTCTATGTGACCTCTCTCATGCATTGTCATACTGGAATCAGCCATTTTCCAGACATTTCAATAAAGATGCTGTCTATTTTGTTGTCTGATGAGACTAAATAGAAATGCTGTTCAGGCCAGGTTCTTGGACTGGCAAACTCTAGTTTCTTATTTCAGTTCTTTTACTTCCACCTTGTTATATAGACAGCAATATGATTCTGGTTTGTGGTCTTCATGATTTGTGCTGTGAGGGGCTGAGGAACAGCTGATCAGTGTCACAGTTCCAGGCTCTTTTTAGTCAGTATTAGCCATTAGCCACCTAATGAGGAAAACTTTCCCACTCCCCCCACTTCTTAGCATTCAGACAGAAGCCTATTCCTAATGCCTTATGCTCGAATTAAAGGCAGAGTGCATTTTTGGCTTCAAAATGTATCTAACACAGAATCCACTTCCTCGTGGCCTTGAAGTGCTATAATTTAAGCCCTTGCTGTGCCACATGCAAAACTGTATTGTAGAAATCAAAAACAGCCTGACTATGTTTATATGTTCAGTGTCAACTGCATCTGAACAAGTAATTGACCAGCAAACTAAAAAGAGTTTTCACTTATGGGAGCTGTTTGAGTTTAGGCAAAATTAAAATGATATTCTGTGAATACCAGTGCAGCAAAATCAAATTGCGCCATTCACTGAATAATACATGTGATTTTTGTTTTAGTTTCAGTTGTTGAAATTGTGGAAAATATTTGAGTACTTAGTTGTTTCTCTGTGTAACTTTATTTCTGTGTTTCAGAACAGGATTTACCCTGTGAGCTTCAGGCCCCTGCTATCAGATCCAAATCAGGGTCAGAAGCATCCCATGAATTAGTGGCCAGAGAACAGGTGTGCTGTCCAGTGAAGGATTGTAGATAGGCTCCCAATGCTACTGCTTGACAGTGACTAGCCCTAGTGCTTCCCCCTCCTACCTCCGCGAACTGACACGGTAATGGAATGGAACCAAGGAACCAGCCCTCCTCTGTGCCCAACTTCATTGAGGCTTGAATATCCTGCCCTTGCCTTTGAAGATTAGAATGTTCTCTGGGCTTCTTATGATACTCAGAATCAGGGCGGTTACATTAGTCATTGCAATTTATAGAATATAGCATACTCAATGAAATTAAAATGAGAAATATTTGAGTGCATGCAATGCATTTTCCACAGGCACAGCAGTTTTTCAAGGAAGTTAGAAGTCTGCAGTTTTGTTCTAGATTTGAAAAGGCTGAATTTTAATAGGAAGAAGTATGGAATAGAGATTCTATGATTGTAATCATGAAATGGGCTTTTTTAATTGACGTTGCCAAATTAGCAACACTGTTTTCAGAATTTATCAGTTCATTGTTACTCTAAGTCTGGAAAGCTCTGTGTTAATAAGCTGTTTACATACTTACTTCGTCAGAATGTGTCTTTACCACCCTTGGGGACCAAACACACCCAACTCTTGTTTGCTCATCAAGTTGTTGTCTTTTAATGAGTGGTGAACACTTGAAATTGCACAGTGGATTTTGCTGTATTTGTTCCACGTACCACATTTCATAGGCCAAGGATCTTGTCTGCCAGCCATTAATATAGCGACCATCACTGTGTACAGGTGCTTCCACAATGCATCGGTCATCCACACAATTCATCTCTTAGCACAATATTACATCAGGAAGACTTCACTGTAATGTTAAAAAAACCTTTAAAAAAATGAATGGTAAAATTGCAGTGGAATGCATAAACTTTCATTTTTAAACATCTGCAAAAAATGTGTTTTCAGTTATGCTTTTAGTTGGATAGTTACTTTAGGTAATTTCTTGGTATGCTGAAACTTAGGATTGGGGTCCACTTTGTATTTAGCACTGAGCAATTGGAATAATCCAGCAGAAACAATTGATTAATTCTGTGATCTTCGCACAATATCTAAACAATATCACATAATTGTAGTATAGGAGGCCACCATTTGTGCCTCTCCAAATTAGCATCTTAGCTTGTGTGATTCGCCAGCCTTCTCCCCATTCTCTCACATATTCTCCTTTAGTGAATAACCATCTAGTTCCATATATGAAGGTATGACTTTTATTCTGACAACTTCATATAGCAGTAAATATCGTGCATTTTGTGATTGTTTGTTACTTAGAAAATTGGTGTTGAAATGATGTAAAATTACAAACTTGTGTCCATGATAGTCTAAGGTTATGTTTTCTTCAAACAGACTGAACACATCCCTCCTTACGATGTAGTGCCTTCTATGCGACCAGTAGTTTTAGTGGGGCCTTCTCTGAAAGGATACGAGGTAAGTAAGCCAAGAATAGATCACCAGCAGCTTTATTGGGCTTCTGTGATTTACTCTAGATTTTACAGACAATTCTTTCAAAAAATGTAGGAGAGGCCATAACATTGCCTCATGAGAGCAGCATGCTGGTATATCCTTGATCTCATCGAATGGTGGAACAGGCTGGAGGGGCTGAATAGTCTACTCTTTCTATGTTCCTATGCGGTTTGGGAAACTGGAGAGGCTGTGCTCTTACATTTTTAGAAGCAAACATGAGTGCTCCGTTACTGCATGAGAGAGAATTGCAGATTTAGTGTATTTTGATGTGGTTGGTTACATGTTGCTATAGACAGTACCAGTTTTTTTTTGTCGTAGTAACGCCACAATATTTTTAATAAGTGGAATAAATGCTTTTAGGATTTGTGTACATTATTATGCTTGCAATGTGAAATAGGGGTCCAAATGTAGAAAGTAAAATAATTTCTGTATGTGCACTGTGCATTTCATTTGATTTATATGAAAGGAACCTTGAGTTACTTGGATTTTTAAAAATGTAATGATTGCTTAAGCAGTTTCAAAATCTTCTTGCTAGTTTACTAGACTATTGGTATTTTGACATTTTGTATAGTCTTGTCTGTAAAATGCATTTATCATGTTTCCAAATACAGCTGATGTTTCGCCTCACACTTGTTGTTTACTTCAGTTGAAATTTTGTTTGCTTTTTGTGGCCATTTTGCAATCTGAAATTATAAAAATCAATATTTCCTGCAGTCCAGTAAAAAAAAATGGGCCTTTTTGTTAAAAATAAATGAGAAGCAAATCTAAAACAAATGTTTGCAATGATAGGGTAGGAGTTCTGGTGCAGGTTTAGAACATTTAAAAGCACTTCTCAAAATGGAACTGAATGCTGAAGCATTCGTACGTCTGATCTAATTTTGAATTTTGACAGTGCAAAACTAATCCATGTGGTGGTGATATGAGTTTGGAGCATGCCACTGAGATAGAAGATAGTAACAGAGGTAGCTCAATTTGAAATTAAATACTTGAGGTAATAGAGACAGAATGGAAAATTTTTATCAATATTTTGTGGAGTCTGCAAATGAGAGATACTGGAACAATTCAAGAGACTTTTTTGGTCCATTTTCTGTGTTCCAGACTTGATACAAAACTGGAGCCAGAAGAATAGGTGTCCTGCATAGAATAAAATACTATGAAAATTCAGTTGTAAATAATACGTCAATTTTCTTCCAAGTATTTTATTATCAAACATAAATTAACCATTAATTTTATGAAATTCTTTCTTTAGGTGACAGACATGATGCAAAAAGCATTGTTTGACTTTCTGAAACACAGATTTGAAGGAAGGTATGTACAGTTCGACAGGCTTCCGGGGGGAATGTGTTGACTGAATTCTTAATGTTATAACACTATCCATTAGTACTTTAAATTAGAAGGAATGATTCCAAAATCTGACACTCCTGCAGGAACTGTATTAATTTAGATGATCAGATAATCGGGTGATGGACACCCTATGGTTACGTAAAACACACCCTCTCTTGCTGAATTGCAGGCTCAATCTTTTGAAATTCATATTTGACAATCACAGTCAAAAGGATTTTGTGTTTGGTACCTCAAGTAGGGTGGAAATGTATTTGGGAAAATGAGTGAAGGTATGGTTCTTGTTCTTAGGTTAAGTTGTGATAATTCACAACACAATTTGCATTTGACACCACAGGTGCTTCCTGTGCTGACTAAATGTTTGTGATTAAATTATAGAAGAATATGTAGTTTGATTGGTGTTTGATAGTCTTGGATAAAGCTTAATTCTCCTCTTCGTCTTTTGTGTCATTCAATCAACTTTTTCTCAATAACTCAATATTTGGAGATTGAAAACATTCAGTGTCACTAAGTTAAATCAGCTTTCTCCTCATGAGCTGCCAATCCAATTCTGTTTGCATGATGCAACTCAATCAATAAACATATTGATTTCACCGCTGTATGTATCTTATTTTAAACATGGGCATCATTCATAGCGTACTTGCCCAATGATTACAAGGCATTTAGAAATTCTTTTTATGCAGGTATTTGTTTCAATTTTGTTTCTCTCTTTCTGCCTCTGTAAAGGTTTTTACTCTTACAGGTAGAATTCTGTGATCTCCAGAGGTTCTCCATTATCTCATTCATATGTATTATTCATATTTGAGCTTAGCTGATGACTGATGACAGATTGTTCCCAACAGGCTGGTTGCTGAGATCACCAGCCATGCACAAATGGTGTAGACTTCAGGGTTTGCAGTAATAGGAACTCTAACTGATTTCACTGTTGAGGTCAAAGATGTTGCCAAAAGGCATCATCTACGTGTCCACAAAAATAGCTTCTTGTCAACATTACCAGATGGTAAGTGCTACCTGTCGAGCAAAACCCAGTATTATATGGTAGGATATTAGGAAAGGTTAGGTAAAGGATTACCATTTAGAATGATAGAACTGTACAGCATGGAAACAGACCCTTCAGTCCAACATATCCATACCGACCAGATACTTTAAATGTAAAAAAACCTGCCCATGCTGCTATCGATGACATAAATATCTCCGCAAGGGGCCCAGCAATCACTTCCATAGCTTCCCAGAAAGTTCTAGGGTACACCTTAGGGATGTCCAAGGGATGTATACACCTTTATGCATTTTAACATGTCTGGCATCCCCTGCTCTGTAATATGGACAGTTTTTGAGATGTCGCAACTTGATCTGGAGTTGAAGCTTGTTCAAATAGATGCAAGTATGACTGAAAGCTTTTGGATGTACATTCTGATCTTGAAAAAAACAGCATCACTTTCACATGGCTCAATCTACCCAATATTTTTTATTTTGATGCAACATAAAATTTACAATTAGGAAACTAATTGAATAATTAACTTTTAGGATATTCTAAATTGTGGTATAATTAAGAAGAAAGGATTAAAGGAGCGGCCCTTCAAACCTGCTCCACTATTTCACAAAATCGCAGCTGGTCTGATTGTAGTCTCAAATCATTTTCCTGTTTGCCAAACATAACCTTGACTCCTTGTCTACAGTAAATCCATCTAACTCGGCCTTTAAATAACTTCAATGATTCAGTCTCCACTAACTTCTGGGGAAGAAAATGTACATATCTCTGTTTAAAAAGGGAGACCTTTTATTCTTAATCTGTGTGCCCTAACATTTGTCTCCCCACAAAACAAAAATCCGTCCCATATCCTCACTACCTAATTGTGGAGGTGAAGACCTTGTGGTATTATACTAGACCACTAATCCAGAGACCCATGTAAACTCTTGGGGATACAGGTGCGAATCCTGCCATGCCAGGTGATGGAATTTAAGTTAATTTAAAGAATCTGTAATTAGGAATCTAATGATGACCATGAAACCATTGGTGATTGTAGCAATGAAAAACCTCACTTGATTTACTAATGTGCTTTTAGGGAAGGAAACTGACATCCTTACCTGGATCTGGTCTGCATGTGACTCCAGACCTACAGTGGTGTGGTTGATACTTAACTGCCCTCTGGGAAAGTAAGAATAGGAAATAAATGCTGGCCTAGTCAGAGATGCTCATGTTTATTCATTCAGGAATGAATTTTAAAACAAAATATTACAGTTATATTTTTTTTGCAAATAAGGTGATCAAAACAGTACATAGTACTCCAGATACAGGCTCACCAAAGCACGGTTGAGAGTGTGTTGCTGGAAAAGCACAGCAGATCAGGCAGCATCCGAGGAGCAGGAAAATCGACATTTCAGGCAAAAGCCCTTCATCAGGAAGCTCCAGCCTGAAACGTCGATTCTCCTGCTCCTCAGATGCTGCCTGACCTGCTGTGCTTTTCCACCACCATACTCCCAACTCTGATTTCCTAGCATCTGCAGACCTCATAGACCCCTCCCCAAAGCACAATACAGTTGCAGTATAATGTCTTCACTTTTAGATTTGATTTCCCTTGAAAAAAAAATCAACTTCCTATTTGCCTTCCTAAACACTAGTAATACATGCGTACTAACTTCTTGTGATTAATGTACTAGGCTACCTTGAACCCTCTCTACTACTCAGTTCTACAATATTTTCCCATTCAGATAATATACTTTTTTTAGTACTTTCTGCCTAAACAGAATAAATTCATATTTTCGCACATTAAACTCCATCTACCAAATCATTGTTCACTTAATTAACCTGTGTATTTCCTTCTGTGGACTCTATACTTCCTCTCAACTTACTTTCCTACCTACATTGATGATTTTGGCAAATTTAGCTACCATATATGGGGAGGCGATGGCTTGTTGATATTACCGCTAGACTGTTATTCTCAAGACTTAAGTCATGATGTGGGACCCAGGTTCGAATCCCACCATGGTGGGTGGTTGAATTTGATCATTCAGTAAGTTAGGAGGTATAGGATACAGGGAAATTTCGCTGTCTGGATACAGAAATGGTTGGCCGAAAGTGGACAGCTAGTGGTAGTGGATGGAAAGTATTCCGCCTGGAGGTTGGTGGCCATTGCTGTCCCACCAAGATCTGTTCTTGGGCTTATGCTGTTTGGAGTTTTTATAAATGACTTGGGGTAAAAGTGGAAGGGTGGATTAGTAAGTTTGCCAATGACACAAAGGTTGTTGGTGTTGTAGATAGTTTCGAGGGCTACAACAGACATTGATAGAATGCAGACCTGGCCTGAGAAGTGACAGATGGTGTTCAACCTGGATAAATGCAAAGGGGTTCATTTTGGAAGGACGAATTTGAATGCTGAATACAGGGTTAAAGACAGGATTCTTGGCAGTGTGGAGAAACAGCGGGATCTTGGGGTCCACATACATAGATCCCTCAAAGATGCCCCAAGTTGATAGGGTTGTTAAGAAAGCATGTGGTATGTTGGCTTTCATTAACAGGGGGATTGAGGTTGAGAGCTGCGAGATTTTGCTGCAGCTCTAAAAACCCTGGTTAGACCACACTTGGAATATTGTGTCCAGTTCTGGTTGCCTCATTATAGGAAGGATGTAGATGCTTTACAGAGGGTGCAGAGGAGATTTACCAGGATGCGGCCCAGATTGGAGGGCTTGTCTTATGAAGAGAGGTTGAGTAGGCTCAGGCATTACACACTAGAGAGAAAAAGGAAGAGAGGTGACTTGATAGAGGTATACAAGGTAATGAGAGGCACAGATAGAGTAAATAGCCAGAGCCTTTCCCCAGGGTGGAAATAGCTGCCACGAGGTCATAATTTTAAGGTTTTTGGAGGAACATGTCGGGGAGATATCAGAGGTAGGTTCTTTACACAGAGAATGGTCGGTGTGTGGAATACACTGTCAGCAGTGGTAGTAGAATCAGAGACATGAGGGATATTTAAGTGACTGCTGGACAAGCATATGGACAGGACTAAATTGAGAGGTATGTAGGTTAGGTTGATCTTAGATTAAGATAAATGCTCGGCACAACATCATGGGCCGAAACTGCTCTGTACTGTTCTATGTTCAATACAGAGTGTATTTGGTCCCTTCATTCAAGACATTGATATAGATTGTAATTAGCTGAGACTCCAACATTCACCCCTATGTTACTCCATTACTTTGCCAACCCATAAAAGACTCATTTATCCATACTCCCTGCTTCCTGTTGGCTAACCAATCTCTTATTCATGCTGATACATTATCAGTCACAGTGTGTGCCTTGTGGCAATGTTACAGTTATACTTCAGTTTAATAAAATCTTTCATTTGCAACTATTAAAATAACAAACTTTCTTTTGTTAATCTTATTCTATTTATTTATAGGATATCAATCACACGGGTCACAGCTGATATTTCACTTGCCAAACGCTCAGTGTTAAATAATCCCAGTAAACATGCAATAATTGAGCGCTCTAACACCAGATCCAGTTTGGGTAAGTATACAAATCTTGGTGCAAAATGTATCATATTTTGTTGTTTAATTTCATCCCCATTCAAAAGGCTCTATGACTAGTGGATAAACTAAGTTTAAAATTATAATCTGAGTTTGCGTTTGGTACTTGAATGTCCAAAAATTGTGGAGTGTGTGTTTTTGAAATTAAAATCTGTGCAAATCTGTTTGTTACTGTGGATTCAACTCCTGCTTGCCAAGAAAAAGTACCTATCCAAAAATCTTCTTTTCTGATCTGACTGTGAAACATTAATAATTACATGCACTATGCTTTAAATAACTTCAATTAATGGAAAATTTTAAGTAATTGTTTCTTGTTGTCACTAATTTTATTTATTCTTTTCCAAAAGACTTTCTTACATTCACCAAATTTGTTCTTGTGTAAGGATTTGGTATTAACCTCTTTCGCAAGCTTCTGCCAGTCGTCTTCTGGCAGCTTGGGGTACAAATCAGAGGCACTTACTAACCATACCAGCCTCTAGAAGGCATCTGGCTTCTCCTGATCTGGCTAATAATTCAGAATTGGACACTTTCCCTTTAGAACCTCTACACTTCAACTCCTTCTAGTATGGTAATTGGAAATAGCTAGCTGAATTAAGTTATTTAACAAATTATCCTGAATTCCTGATGAGTGCAGTATGCAAAGCTCTGAAAATGATATTCAGAAATTTATCCCATCATGCATCTTGCATTAAAATGATCTCCAAATTTGACCTGCATGAATACGTTCTGTCTATTTAGCTTTATTCATTTATGAGATGGAATAATCACTGGAAAGATCAATGTTTATTGCTTATCCTTAATTGCACTTAGAAGGTGAAAGTGAGTTGACATGGTGGCTTGCTAAGGCTTATTTTTAAAGGACTTGAGAGTTAGCCACTTCTACAGGTCACAATTAGGTAAAGGTAGCACATTTCCTTCCCTAAAGGCCATTACAACAAGTTGAGCTTTTATAATCTCATATCTTCACAGTTACTGTTCCTGATATTAATTCCTTATTTCAAACATATTAGTTAGTTATCCGTATTAATTCAGTTAACAAACTGTCATTCATTATGTCTCCAGATTATTACAGAGTCATTGAGATTTACAGCACAGAAAAAAAGCCCTTAGAGTGCTGGTCAAAAACAGCCACGTGTTTATTCTAATCCCATTTTCCAGCACTTGGCCCAAAGCCTTGGTATCACAACTGCATGTTCAAATATTGTGAAGGTTTCTGCCTCTACCAACCTTACTGGCAGTGAGTTCCAAATTCCCACCACCCTCTGAATTTTTCCTCACATATCCTCTTAACCTACTGCCCTTAACTTAAATCAATGCCCTCGGTCATTGATTCCTCCATTCAGGAGAAAGGTCCCTTCCTGTTTATCCTGCCTCTGCCCCTCATAATTTTACACATCTCAGTAATGTTCCCACTCAGTCTTCCCTGCTGCAAGGAAAACAACTCCAGTCTGTTCAATTTCTGTTCATAACTGAAACTCTCGCCGAGGAAACATCCTGGTAAATCTCCTCTGCACCCTCGCTGATGAAATCTCATCCCTCCTATAATGCAGATTCCAGAACTGCAAATTAGAAATGTTCAGGATTGATGGGTCCTTGGCAACATGGACGAGAAATTGACTAAAAGATCCAGAAGCAGAGGATTGGTGTAGATGGGCATTTCTCAGACTGGAGACAAGTTGAAAGTGGTGTTCCCCAGGGATTGATGTCGGAACCATTGATTTATATCTGATTTATATAAAGAATTTGGAAATGGATGTTGAGGAAAATATTTCTAAATTTGCAGATGATAATAAGCTAGGGAGAATAGTGAATTGTGAGAATGAGCTGAGCGACTTTAAAGGGATATTGACAAGTTGGCCAATGGGCAGACACCAGGCAGATGAATTTCAATGCAGAGAAATGTGACATAATACATTTAGTTGTTAAGAAGGATGCTTGGGTTTATAAATAGAGGCATAGAGTAGTGATGCTACACTTCTACAAATCATTGGTCAGAATAGATCAATTCTGGGGGCACCTTATTTAAGGAAGGATGTTAAAGAGAGTTCAAAGGAGATTTACTAGAATGATTTTGGATACAAGGAAAGATTAGAGAGGTTGGACTTAGTCTAAGAGGTGACCTTATGAACAATTTTTATCGGGTAAGGAAGGATATTCTGTTTCCACTAGTTGGTATGCAAGTAAGTAGAGGGCACATTTCAAGATTGCCAGCAGGAGAGCAAGGGGTGAGCGGAGAGGAAATTAATTTACTCAGTTGTTAGGATTTGGAATGTGCTGTCTGGGAGATTGGTGGAGGCATATTTCATAGGAGGTTCAAAAAGAGCTAGATGTATATTTGACGTGATGTGTTTGGAGGGATACAGGAATAGGGCTGGAGAATGAGACTAGCTGGGTAGCTGTTTCAGGAGCAGATACTGATACGATGGACGAAATGGCATTCTCCTGTACTGTAAAATTCCACGATTCAGTTAGTCAAATTTTCTTGGATCCCATGGGCTCTTGCCTTTGCTATCTATTTCCCATGTGGCACATTATCAAACGCCTTGCTGAAATCCAAGTAGTCTACAGCAAATGCATTACCCTGATCTACACGCCTGGTCACTTCAAAAATTAAATCCAGCTGGTCAGACATGACCTCTATTAACTAAAGCATACTGACTATTCTTGATTAATCCCTGCCCTCCAAATGCAGATTTATTCGGTCCCTCAGAATTGCTTTCTATAGCTTTCCCACCTGAGGTGAGAATGAGTAGCCTCTAGTTTCCCAGTTTACTCGTTATTCCCTTCTTGAATAAAGGCACCAAATTGGCTATCCTCCAGTTCTCTGGCACTTCTCCTATGGCCAAGGTGGAACTGAAACTTATTGCTGGCATTTCTGTAATTTCATCCCGTGCCTCACTCAATAACCTGGTATACATTTCATCTGGCCCGGGAAAATTATCCATTTTTAAGCCAGACCACTCAGACTCTCCTCTCTGTCAATTTCAATGCGAATTTTTTGACGTTTATCTGAGTCCCTTTCCTTGATTTCTACACCCAAATCATCTAACAAAGTATTCATATAGAATGTCCCCAGGCTCTTCACACAAATTATCTCTGAGTATTTACCATTACTCACTTGTTAATCAAGCCTCCTCTTTCCCTAGTTATTGTTTTATACTTAATGTGCTTGTAAAATAACTTGGGATGTTTGTTTATTTTACCTTCCATTATTCCTTCATGCCACCTTTTTGCTCCCTAATTTCTTCCTTAAGTTTGCCCTTGCACGTTCTGTTATCCTGTAGGGATTCTGCTGTTTTGAGCCATTAGTATCTGCCCAAAGCTTCGTTTTTTCTCTTTATTCAATCCTGAATATTCCTTGACATCCAGGGTTCACTCGAATTGTTGGTCCTACCCTTTATCTGTTTTGGAACATGTACTGACTAGATTTCTCAAGGAGTGTCTCTCGCTGCTCTAATACAGTTTTATCTAAATGATCTGCTTCACATCCACTCTCTCCAAATCATACCTGATCTTATTAAAATCAGGCTTTCTCCATTTTACAACTTGTCCTCTTCCATACAATTTTGAGTCTAACAGTTATGATTGCTGCCTACAAAATGCTCCCCCACTGATGCTTGAACAACCTTGCATGATTTCATTACCTAGAATTAAGTCCAAGACTGGCCCTCACTATTCGACTTTCTATGTACTGGCTTAAAAAAAACTCTCCCAGATGTATTTTAATATTCCTCGCCTCCTAAGCCTTTCACAACATCACTACCCTAGTTAATGTTGGGGAAGTTGAAATCTCCCACTAGCACCATCCTATTACTTTCAAACTTCTCTCAGATTTGCCTCTGTATCTGCTCCTCTATTACTCTCAAATGTAGCAGGCCTTTAGTGTACACCCAGCAATGTGATTACTCCTTTTTGGTTTTGTTTAAGGAGCCATCTAATATCTCATCCCTACTTACTGTTGAGCTTGCTTCACTGATCAATATTGTGACCCCCCCTCTCCTCTTTTCCCTTCTTCCCGTCTCACCTGAAGACCCTATATCCTGGAATATTGAGGTGCCAATCCTGCTTCCTCTCTCGAGCATGTCTCAGAGATAGCAATGACATCATGAGCCGTGTTTTAATTAATGCCCTCAACTCATCTGCCTTGTGTGTCAGACAGTTTGCATTAAAATAGATACCATACAAACTTGCCAAACTCCCTTGTGTATTGAATGGTCTGTAATTTCTATGCCTCATTGACTCATTTGCTGCATCTTCTAATTGTAAGTATTCTCCTGCTGAACATTGTCTGGATTCTACCCCCTCAGTCCAGGCATAAAGCCAGAACTCCCGATTGAAACAAATTATTCCAGAACAGTGCAAAAGTTATGGAATACTTTTAATGTTCAACTTCTCCTCATTTAAGACATTTAAGCAACACTATTTTTCTATTGCTTATTTTTGTAAGGTTAGCAATGTGCACTTGAATTGCTTCATTTTTGTTTGACTGAGTGTGGATTGAATGCTGACAGTTCAGTTATAGCATAATCAGCTGAAGATTGAAGCTGTTCCTACTCAGGTCGAGCTTAACCTCACCCCAGCAAAAAAAACCTTATTGCACCACTATGACATTTTCCATTTGTTTCACTAGCCTTACTGTGTAATTTACTGCTTAAAAATGTGTTGCTAGAAAAGCGCAGCAGGTCAGGCAGCATCAAAGGAACTGGAGAATCGACGTTTATGCCCGAAACGTCGATTCTCCTGTTCCTTCGATGCTGCCTGACCTGCTGCGCTTTTCCAGCAACACATTTTTAAGCCCTGATCTCCAGCATCGGCAGTCCTCACTTTCTCCTGTGTCATTTACTCTACTACCTGTGTCTGTCATATTTAGTAACAGTTCTGGCATTTGTGCATTCCCATCATACTTACAGTATCTTTGCTTTGTAAGACACAACTTTCTGTGCTTTGTACAAATCTGATTGTCTTGGCTTTTTTTTTTATTCTTTTGCTTTATTAATGCCCTCCCTTTGCAGATGCTTTGGGTATGTATAATGGAAAGTTGGCAAAATTGCTTCAGGTGTACTTTTGTCTCTATATTTGGTATCTAGCTGTGCTTTGTTTACTGACTCATCATCAGTAAGACTTACTTTTGAAGCATGTTCATAGTTCAATAAGTCATTTTCAGAGGCTATTTCTCTATGTGGCATCAGTACACATTTTTTCTCTAGATTTCAATATTTAAGGTGGTTCACTTTTGTGTCTCATTGGGTGGAAAATCACAGGGGTGAGAGGGGAACGACTGGCCGTCTTCACCCACCTACACTCTGAAGAAAAGTGGAAGGTCATTCAGAAGTCCAGCCTCCAGCCTAAAGTGTGGGTGGGCTAAACTAGATCCCACTGAGACTTCCACTGTCAGTGGAGGTGGAGGTGGGATCATGTACAACACTATTGTGCGACAACACACTATTGTGCGTTGCCAATGCCAACACACCCTTCCCCACATCAGTGCCAGAGCTTCATAGTGCGTGTTTCTGGGACTTCAGGCAGGCCCATGCAGTAGGCCTTGTTGATTCTGAATCTAGGTAAGTCCAGGAGTTTTGGCCTGGATGGTTTTTGGCAATGTGGAGAGGGGCAAGGTGGAAGTGAGGGTAGAGGGGTTTGGGTGGGAAGTAAACAGATTATTATCTTCTTCAAAGGGGTGCGCCCCCCCAATGGACAAAGAGCACCTTCATTCCCACCATTTAACCACTTCATGAAAAAATTGTGTATCCCAAGTCTGCCTGACTGCACACAATAACATATTATGATGTGTCTTGTGTTGTGCCTTACAGTCAGTATGTCTGTATACCTCTAAAAGAATCACTCATGAAATCATCACTATATTAGTTGAAGATATACAGATCTCAAACTCCATCTTACCTCAGATCACTTGGAAACATGACATGCTTCTGGAAAGCTGTTTCTGTTGTAATGTAAAAGCTTACCAGTTAGTTGTAACACATATCTGTTGAATCTTCAGTACTACAATATCCACATCTGGTTTCTCAGGTTACAAGGAGGTAATACAAGCATTGCTGCATCCAGTAAATCACTTTGTTAAAGGCAAACTAACACCAAAATGCACAGTATAATATTGGAATTAATTCAGCTTTAAACAAGCTTGATTAACGTATTGTGGGCACACTGCTGATTTTGGCCCTCACCCACCCTCTACTATTGGAGTGAGCCCTCAGGTGAGTGGGGAAATGATGTCTTAGATACCTGGCCTGCATTAAATGCCTCTCTCTTCCCAAAACCATGGGACATTTCAATCCATACCATTGTGGCAGTAATTAAGTAATTCAAAGAAGTCATCACCACTTTGAAGGGTTTAGGAACTAATTGATATGCCCTATATTTTTGCTCTTATCTTAAAAATAAAGTATTCACATTCAAAGGCATTTTTTTTTGTCTTCACCAGCAATGTGTAAGTCCTCACCTGACTCCCCCCAAGTGCAACGGGTGGAAAATTGTAGGCAGGGCGCTGACAATTTTATTTCATTTTTCCTGCAGGCCACATCCTTTACTGTGGGCAAGGATATTTGACATACAAAAGTAGCAACAAGAGATGACTCAATTATTTATGACTTTTAGTTGAACTTCATCATTTTGAATTGCATTTGTCTCTGCTGCATCATAGGAAAAGATAAAAAAGATTTATCCCCCAACAATAATTCTACTTCTTTAATCGTAACAGTTATCTGTTAATGTTGCTGTGGGAATGTAGCAAAAACACCATCCCTACAGTGTGGAAACAGGCCCTTCAGCCCAGCAAGTCCACACTGACCCTCCAAAGCGTATCTCACCCAGACTCATTCCCCATTAGTCTACATTTACCCCTGACTAATGCAGCTAACCTACACATCCCTGAACACTATGGATAATCTAGCATGGCCAATTCACCTAACCTGCACATCTTTAGATTGTGGAACGAAACCAGAGCACCAGGAGTAAACCCACCCAGACACGGGAAGAATGTGCAAACTCCACACTGACAGATACCCGAGGCTGGAACCTAACCCGGGTCCCTGGCACTGAGGCAGCAGTGCTAACCATTGAGCCACCGTGCCATTGATTTTGATTGTGGGAGATGGAACTATTATTGGCTTTTTTCAGAGGCCTCAGTAGCTATTCATAACAGTTGCAGGGATTATAGCATGGAGTGAATAATGTTGTAGGTCATTTGCAATTTCCTGGCATTGCTCTGCCATAATGAAGGTGCACGCAGTAGACACCGTATTACTATGTTGCAGAAGTTCATCAACGTTGAGTGTCAGGGTTACAATGGATAAAATATACATGAATAATAGACCGACTTGGTTTAAACCCTCTACATTTTTTTAGTAAATTGCTAAATGTTTAAGTTGTGAACTAAGATGTATAAATTGCAGCAACTTTTAATTGCAGCTTTTTCCACTTTGCAGCAGTGCAAACTTTAAAAGTCTGTTGTTACATGCTCTCCCTATTATCTAAATTCCTTGATTGGGGTCATTATTGATGCTAAAGGTAGACTGCCATTGAAACGAGAAAAGAAACACTAGCAACTTTCAATGTATTTTCTGTCCTTGCAGTCTCCACCATGATCAGTCAGCCAAGTTACCTGCCATTCATAACTGCTTTTTTCTCTTTATCACCTATGAAAAAAAGCTACAGCTGAACATGTTTGCCTTTGCAATTGAACTCTGACTTAAAGTCAACAACGCTATTGACACAATGCACAGGTTTGTTCCTTAGCAACAAAGCATAAGAGGCAGCAGCAGAATATCTCTTGCACTGAGGCCTTCTCTGTTATAGGACTGACCTGACTGATGCTCAAGAGGAGATTTAACTTCGAGGGGGCCCAGATTGTGTAGAATATAGACAGTGGCTTTTCAAAACTCAACATCCAGATAAAATCATAGAAAAAGATATGGAAAGGTTAAGTGAGTTGGCAAAATTTGGTCAATTAAGAATAATGTAAGAGAATGTGAATTTATCCACTTTGGCAAGAATCACAGAAGAGTTAATATGCAAGTACAACAAGTAAAAGTTAGGATGCAGGGACATCACCATTACCAAGTTCTCCTCCAAGCCACTCACCATCCTGACATATAGAGTCACAGAGTCATGCAGCATAGAAACAGACCCTTCAGTCCAACTTGTCCACACTGACCAGACATCCCAATCTGACCTACTACCATTTACCAGCATTTGGTCCATATTCCTCTAAACCCTTGCAGTTCATATATCCGTCCAGATGCCATTGAAATATTGTATTTCTGTTCTTCACTGTGGCCAGGTCAAAATCCTGGAATTCTCTCCATAAGGGCATTCTGACTCTACCTACAGCACATGGCTCAAGACAGCAGCTCACCACCACCTTCTCAAGAGGTAACTAGGGAGGGTAATAATAAATGCTGGCTAGCCAGAAATATCCTCATTCCACGAGGGAATAACAAAATGAGGAAAGCTAATTGAATATTATAATTTACCATGAGGGGAATTGAATACAAAAGTATGGAAGTTACACTTCGATTACAGGGATTACTGGTGAGGTTGCATCTGAAGTGCTGTGTACAGTATTGGTCACCTTATTTGAAGAAGGATGAAAATGCATTGATGCTGTTCAGAAAAAAGCTTTATTAGAGTAGTACCTGAATGAGCTGGTTGGCTTTTGAGTAAAGGTTACATAAGCTTGGCATGTATCCACTGGAGTGTGCAAGGATAAGAGGTGACTTGATTGAAACAGATAAAATCCTAAGAGCTATTGACTGGATAGATAACGGAGACAATGGGAGAATGTTATGGGAGAATCTATGGGAGGGGTCATTACTTAAAATTCAGGGGTCACAAATCTTAAACCAAGATGAGCTGATTTGTTTTTCAGAAGGTATAAATCTTTGGAACTCTCTTCCATAAAAGATTGTGGAAGTAGAGTCCTTGACAATTTTCAAGGTAGAGCTAGATTGTTTTTATAATTATGTTAAAAACAACTGAAAGTTTACTAGCTTCATTCGTGGGATAACAAACTAATTGAGAAATATTGACTAGATTGGGCATATAACCATTCAAGTAGGGAAGAATGAGAGATGATCTAATTGAAATACATAAGATTTCAAGTGAGATTGAAAGGATTGATACTTCCTTTTGTGAGGGATACTATAATTAGGGGATACAGTGTAAGAATAAAAACCTCAATTTTAAGATGGAGATTAGGATCTTATTTTGCTCTGAGGGTTATTACTATTCAATTCACTGAATACACGAGAGACTGAGTTGTAAAATTTATTTAGAGTTAGACCACTGATAGACAAGGGAGTCAAGCTAATTTTTCAAAAGTTTGTTCACACAAGTCAAGTGTCCTGACTGCCCTTGAGAAGGTGGTGGTGAGCTACCTTCTTGAATCACTGTAGTCCTTGTGTGACGCTCAGTGCCATTAGGGAGGGAGTATCAGGATTTTGACCATGAAATCCTGAAGAAACGGTGACGCACTTTCAAGTTAGGGTGGTGAGTGGCATGGAAGGGAACTTGGAGGTGGTGTCATTCCCATGTATCTGCAGTCCTTGCTGTTCTGGATGGTAGTGGTCACAGGTTTGGAATGTGCTCTCCAAAGAACCTTGGTGAGTCACTTCAGTCACTGCTGCTACTTAGTATTGATGGTGGAAGGAGTGAATGTGGTAGCTTTGTCCTGGATATTGTCAAGCTTCTTGAACGTTGTTGGAGCTGCACCCATCCATGGAAGTGAAAAGTATTCTATCGCACTTGTGGCTTGTGCTTTGTAGATGGTGGATAGTCTTTGGGGAGTCAGGAAGCATGACTTATATGCTTCTGACCTGCTTTTGTAACCACATCATTTCTGTGGCTTTCTAATTCAGTTTCTGGCCAATGGTAACCAGCAGGATATTGATAGTGGTGGATTCTGATGGTGATGCCATTGAATGTCAGGGAACAATAGTTAGATTCTCTCTTGTTCAGGATGATCATAACCTGGCATTTCTGTAGTCTGAATGTTATTTGCCTCTTGACACCTCAAACCTGAATATTGTCCAGCTCTTGCTGCATTTAACAATTGACAGCTTCAGTCTCTGAGGAGGCAAAAATGGTGCTGAACATTGTGCAGTCATCAGCTGTTATGATCCTAGATAATGCCACGAGGCAGGTCAGACCTGAAAACTAGCTTGATTGGTCAAATTTTGTTTTGTTTATATTTAACAAGGTGTTTTTGCACTGAACACTAGAATTAAATGCTGTCGAATTCTAACAATAAAACAGAAGTATTATATACAAAAAGAGTAAAATAGAATAAATCAAGTTATTTGCATTTAACACATTTTGAAAAATTCTGAACACCATGATAAAATACGATCCCATCTATCTTAACATAAGTTAACCATTATTCAAATTCCTATTCTTGAGCATTTACTAGCTTTTTTCCTTTATTATTCACAAAACAGAACTTCAGCTTTCTCAAATAACTTCAAATAATCCTTCTAGGGTCATAAGAATGTAGGAAATAGGAACAGGCATAGGCCATTTAGCCCCTCAAGTCTGCCCCACTGTTCAGTAGGATATGGCTGATCCAACATTCCTCATATCCACTTGCCTGCCCTTTCTCCACAACCTTTGATGCTCCTACTGGTCAAGAATCTATCTAATCCAACCTTAAATATATATAAGGACTCTGTCCCACAGTTCTCTGTGGCAAGGAGTTCCAAAGACACAACCCAATGAGAGAAGAAATCCTTCCTCATCTTAGTCTTAAATTGGCACCACTTCATTCTGAGATAATGCCTTTGATTCTCCAATGAGGGGAAACATTCTTGCAGCAGTTATCCCATCAAGAATCCTATATGTCTTAATGAGAACGCCAATCATTCTTCTAAACTCCAATCTCAACCTATTTAGCCTATGCTCAATAAGATATTCCCCCCATACTAAAGATCACCCTAGTGAACATTTTCTGAACTGGCTGCAATGAAATATCTTTCCTTAAAGAAGTGGACCAAAACTGCTCACAGTTCTCCACATGTGGTCTTCCAAGTACCTTGAACAGTTGCTATAAAACTTCCTTACTCTTATTCTCCATTCCCCTTGAAATAAGGCCCAACATTCCATTAGCCTTCCTGATTACCTGCTGCACCTGGGTGCTTTCTGTATTTCATGCGCAAGTAATGAAAAGCCTCCTCTGGTCTCAAACTTTCAAAATAAAATCCTTATACTGAGATAACCTAGTACCTAACTTTTCTGAACTAATTCCTTTCAGTTGGAGAAATTCTTTCACACATCCAACTTCAGCATGGACTTCTGTAAACTTAAGGCGAAAACTTTCCAAGGTATGAGTTTTTCCTCTAAGAGGCAGAAATCCTGATCCTTTTCTACTGAAGGACTATCTCTATAGCTACTTTCTTTAAAATTCTTGGTAGAACCCAGGGGAATTAACAGCTTTTTGCCACATTAGTTTCTCTCTAGTGATAAAGTTAAAAATCACACAACACCAGTTTATAATCCAATAGGTTTATTTGGAATCACTAGCTTTCAAAGCGCTGCTTCTTCATCGGGTAGTTGTGACTTCGAAAGCTAGTGATTCCAAATAAACCTGTTGGACTATAGCCTGGTGCTGTGTGATTTCTAACTTTGTCCACCCCAGACCAACACCAGCACCTCCAAATCATCTCTAGTGATAGATATGTTTATTTTCTCCAACTCCACCCCCACCTCCCCCCACCCCCCCACCCGCCCCCCACCAATCAAATAACCTTGATTCAGATATAGACTGGTTGTGGATGTTAAACAATGGACATTGAAGGAGACCCTGGGCATTCCCAGGAGTTTGTGATATAAACTGCTTCATATTGTACATTCACTCATAATATTTCATAGTTTTTTGATACTTTTTGTAAAATATTGGCTTTTATTGTGAGATCAGAGTTTGGGGCTGAATCAGATTTTCAAAATTATTTGCGTAAACAAGACAAATCATCATCCCAACTTGCACTGAAAAGTCTACCCTTAAAACTTTGAGGAATATAGAGAAGAGTTGCAAAGTCTTAACTGTGGGGTTATTAGGACCAATTCTAAATGAACCAAAAATTCTAGAATATAAGTTTTGAAAGCAGAATAAGCAAGTAAATGATTGATCCCACACTTCTTAACATATTCTTACTACTTGACCTGCAGCTGAAGTCCAGTGTGAAATAGAGCGGATCTTTGAACTAGCAAGAACACTGCAGTTAGTAGTCCTTGACGCAGATACAATCAACCATCCGGCTCAGTTGGGCAAAACCTCTTTGGCTCCTGTGATCGTCTATGTGAAAATTTCATCTCCAAAGGTATTGTGACAGATGCAGTTTAGTTTCAACTCTGATTTTGTTTTTGCATCTTTCCTTCGGTTTTCCCAACATCAGTTTATGTAATTCTGCAAGGGCCATCAGCAGAAGGGGGAATGTGGGTTTTTACTTAAATGCAATTTCAAAGGTGGTGGTCACCTGTTGAAATACAAAATTTGAGATCTCCTACTTCCATGAGAAAATGATGCTAAATACGACTCTGTAAACTTGGTCATGTTTGAGTACTTCTGACCCTCTACACTTCAAACAGGTGTTGATAAGAAGGATTTGTCTGAAAGGTAAAATGTATGTTAATTGCATGGAAGTGGCATCAAAATTGTTATCATTTCCCAGGATTCCATCAACCATCCACAGAAACCGTGGAAGAAAGGGTTGAAGTTTAAGGGTCTGAGTGTCTGTAGAAGAGTAGCCACCAACACCTTTGGGTTTTAGATAAATTTCAGGAGCAACAGAACTGCACTGCCAGCAATTTATGTTGCCACGTAGTTTTATAAAGACTTGAGCAGTGCACAACTTCTCTCCCTTAACATGGAGCAGACATCACTTTCTGTCTTAACCTGAAAACAGGAAAATAACCGACTCAAGAAAGCTAGTTAGATTCACTCTGATAAAGTTGTAAAGTGCCATTGTCTCTAAATAATTGTAATGGCATAACTTTGAGCTGTTTTATACTTGCTATTCTATTATGGTGGCTGATTTTTTATATCTTGACGACTAGGTTGATTACTTTTTCTTTTACACACTAATTTCCCAATCTTCCTGTTTTGTCTTGCATGTAGGTTTTGCAGAGATTAATAAAATCCAGAGGAAAATCCCAGGCTAAACACCTGAATGTGCAGATGGTTGCCGCAGACAAACTGGCTCAGTGCCCGCCTGTGAGTAGTTTTAATCATTTTTTTTCCTCCATGTATTGCACACAATTACTTACTATAACTTATTTATTTCTTGAAAGCCAATTGATTGACATTTTCACAGCACTTCTTGAGCATGAACACGGTGCGTAGTAAACTGCAAAAAGAATGGAATTATTCAGCAGCCCTGACAGAATGAGGGGTGGGAGAAGCAGACAGGTTCAATCATTTTGTGAGGCCCAACATCCTGCCACCAGCTAACAAGCAGGAGAGGACCCTGCCTTGGTGCAAGGTGGGACCTGTGACTGCATTTTATCACCAATGGCCAGTTAAGTGACTACCATTGGCTGCCTTCAATCCATTCTGCCATTGTTTTGTTTAATAGCCGTCACAGTGCCATTGCTAGTGTGGGCCTTTGCTGAGATTGCAGTTGCAGTGAAAGGGCACAACAATTACCATGTAGCCCTGAAGCAGGTTAAACAGAGGAGTAAGTCAAAAGTCACAAGACACCAGGTTATAGTCCAACAGATTTATTCAAAATCACAAGCTTTTGGACCACTGCTCCTTTGTCAGATGAAGTAATTTTTAACTTTGTCCACCCCAGTCCAACACCGACATCTCCAACTCAAAGCAATGGAGTGACAGCGGGATAGTTAAAGCAGTATACCAGCAATACCACTGCAATGAGGTGGCCCTCTCTGGACCATAGGAAGGCTCCCTTGCTACACTTCATGCAGTGGAGGATCTCAATAGAGGCAAGAAATTACCCTTAATTGGCCATTTCAGAGCCCAGCTCAGTGGTCTCTGCGAGGGCAGACAATTTTCCTACGCTGGCAAAATAGCATGGTAGTGCGAAGGTATCAGACATAACCCCTCGACACTATCCCATATGACTTTGCAAGCTTACCCCCTCCTTAGCCTTCCTCAAAGCAGTCATAAAATTCCAGCCAAATGGACAATTAGAAATATAATGCGATTTATTCAGACTGGAGAGACAGAAGAATAGTAGATCTGTGGTAGGGTGGACAACAGGAGAGATTAAGTTATAGACAAGACCATGGTGCAAGACTTATATTTATTTATTTATTTATATGTGTGTGTGTATATATAGAACTGCTGGAATGTCTTAGAAAAAAATTAATGGCTGTAAGTGGACAAGTGTCAATCAGCCTTTGTCATGTGGTGAAACGTAATGGGCTGAGGTCGCTGGAAAATTAACAGCACGTCATTATTAATGTGTAGATCAGTCAGAAATTCAGGTGGTTAACAAATACAAATCTCTACAGTTTCGAAGTCAATTTATGCCACTGTGTTGCTTCAAGCATAAACAGTAACAGCACGTCTTCATCAGCCATCCCTTTATTAATAGGAACTTGCTGAATTTACACATTAAACATCCTCTAAACTCATTGCAGAAATTTAAACCTGGCAATTAAAATCATAAGCACCCTTCCAACGAAATGATAATTATTACCAGAGTGCCAATCAATCTCTAGCTCAGAAATCTTGGAATGTTTTATTCGTCCTTGCATGAGGTAAATTGTTCAAGATTTATTTTTAAATGCTTATTTTTCCTTTGTCGCGTTTTTTTCTCTCTCAATGAGAGTGAGCTTTCCTTTTTAATTCTCCCTATCTTTGTAGCTGACTTGACACATTCACTGTCCTTTCTGCTTCTTTCTTGAATTGTAAATACCAAAAAAGAGAGAGAGAGACTGTTGGTTTTGTCATTCACTGAGAGTACCGATGCCTCATTGCCTTTTCCAGACTTTAATCAATTTGCAATTCCAATAAGTTAGAGCAGGGTAAAAGAAAAAGTCTAAATAACAGCAAATGGACGAGATGTCCCGCTCCAGTGAAGACCAAGCCTGTGTTGTAGGTTTAATCCTTTATATTAGCCATGACAAAACACCAAGTTCCTTGGAGTTGCTTACACTTTGCCAATATATTTTCACCAGAGGTATATTTCACTCTTAAAATGCCTGGATTTAATTTAATGGGTTTGTTCCTGATTCCCCTCCCAGAATAAAGGATGGTTAGTTATACTCTATTGATATCTTAATTATTTTAAACACATTTTAAATTCAAGGGAACACAAATTAAATTTATGCAATTTGCCCACATAATTTAACTCTTTGTACAATACCATGGCATGCTGTCTCTTTTACCTATAATCTCTTGTTGGTAGCCTTTTCCTACCTTGGCCCATATCTGTTGCAGCCTCAAATTGCAATGTGTAAATGTTTACTTTGTTGAGGGTTGTGTGGAGCATTTGTATCTGTATAAACAAGCAAAGTAAGAAAGTGGGTAGTGGTGGGGTTGGGGGGGGGCGCGGGGTGATGGGGGAAGAAACAAAAGGTTAAATGAATATAGAAGAATTTACAACAATTTCCCCTTTTATATTTTCCTTACAGAAAAATTAATAGAATAAAATATTAACCACAAATATTTAAAGCATGTTATAACAATTTTCATTCCAATGCTCCTCAGTGAATCTCTATTTTTTACTTAAAGTAAAATTTGATGCACATGATGGGTTAAAATCAGTTACTAGGACTCTTGTGGCTCAATAGTAGAGTTATAGAGGTATACAGCACAGAAATAAACTCTTTGGTCCAACTCATCCATACTGACCAGATATCCTAAATTAATCTAGTCCCATTTGCCAGTATTTGGCCCATATCCCTCTTAAGCCCTCCCTAGTCATGTACCCATCCAGGTGCCTTTTAAATGTTGTAATTGTACTAGACTGTACCATTTCCTCTGGCAGCTCATTCCATACATGCAACACTCTCTGAGTGAAAAGGTTGCCCCTTAGGTCCTTTTCAAATCTTTCCCCTCTCACCTTAAACTTGTGCCAGCTAGTTTTGGACACCCCTACTCTTGGAAAAAGACTCTACTCACCCTATTAATGCCCCTCAATATTTTATAAATTTCTATAAGGTTATCTCCCAGCATCTGATGTTCCATAGAAAATAGCCGCAGCCTATTGAGCCTCGCCCTATAGCTCAAACCCTCCAGCCCTGGCAACATCCTTTAAATCTTTTCTGAATCCTTTCATGTTTCATAACATCATTCCTATATCAGACAGGCTAAAACTGAATGCAGTATTCTACAAGTGGCCTAATCAATGTCTTGCATAGCTACAACATGATCTCCCAATGCCTATACTGAATGCTCTGAACATTAAAGCAAGCATACCAAATGTCTACCTGCGACTCCACTTTCAAGAAACTATGAACCTGTACCAAGGTCTCTTTGTTTGACCATGCACCCAGGACCTCACAATGAAGTGTGTATGTCCTGCCCTGAATTTCCCTTTCAAAATGCAGCACCTCAACATTAATTTAAATTAAACTCCACCTGCCACTCCTCAACTCATTAGCCCATCTGATTAATGTCCCATGTACTCGGCGGTAACCTTCACTGTAGTATCCCTACCACTGGGACCAAGAGGCTTGGGTTCAAGTCCCACCTGCTTCAGAAGTATGTATGAACATTTTTGATCTGTCCTGCAAAAATAACGTGAATTATTTGTATCTTAACAGTACAATCAATGTAATTACTACTAATGCAATGAAGGGAGCAAATTGTAATGTACAAATGTATTAAACAGTTGGAGCTAAAATATACTATTTTTGCCTGAACAAATCACAGCTTGCATTCAAATTTTCTTTACACTGAAAGAAAAATAATTGAAATTTCTGCCATTTCTCTAGGAATTGTTTGATGTAATTCTTGATGAAAACCAGCTGGAAGATGCCTGTGAGCACCTCTCTGACTACTTAGAAGCTTACTGGAGAGCAACCCACCCTCCTAGCAGCAATCCTTCCAATCCTCTCCTCAGCCGGACAATGGCATCTGCAGCTCTTCCTACAAGCCCAGCACCAGTCTCCAATCTACAGGTACATGTTCTTGCTTCTCTCCAACCTAATCTTCATTTCTGGGATACAGAGGAAGATGGAAAAAGCAAAGAGATCTGTGACAATCACATTGCACTAGAAATGAAGACATTTAAATATCTTCCTGCTTCAGGATAGTATCTATACAAAGCTGTGTTTAAAACAGTGTTCATTTTGCCAGCATCTCCTAATGGGCAGGAGCTTTACATGAGAAAATCATTTAACTTTGATTGCAGTGGTTGTGATGAATCAAAGTAAAGCTAACAAAGGAATATTGAATGATTAAAAGATAGTCTGTATTTTCACAGGGAATTTCTTGACCTTAATGTGAACTGGATATTATTGACTTGTGGTTTGGAGCCTGCATGCTACTTGTTTTTTCCAAAAAAATCAAACCATTCAGCTAATCAGTTTCAAGATGTAGATGTTTGAAGAATGGTGTGGTGTTAAACCTCTGCTGAAAAATACTCTCAAGAATATAACATGTTGCTTGATTTAACAAATTTCACTATTAGTAACTAATTTGGTTGGTTTTACATGAATGCACTTTGACAGTAATTTCTTTGCTTCAGTAACTAAGTGAGAATGCATATTATATTATAAATATTCGTAAAAATAGGCATTAACTTTACTAAAGCCAATTGGAAGCTGGGTTGTGTATAGTGCATGTCTGCTTGCTTGTAAATTAATCAAGTTAATGAAGTAAATTCCTGAATTTTGAAATTCTAACTGGATTGTTGCATGGTGTGGTACTAACCAGGTTGAACAAAAGCAGGGAGAGCAGAAACCACCACCTTCAGAACCTGAGAGAACTGCTTCGCAGGAGGAAGAGAAACCAATAGAGGCAGTGAAAAAGTCCCAACATCGAAGTTCTTCCTCTGCAAAGCATCACAATCACCGCAGCACTGCGAGTCGGGGCCTAGAGAGACAAGAGACATTTGACTCTGATACCAAAGGCAGCAGGGATTCTGTGTATATAGAACCAAAGGATGATTATACAGATAGCGCTGGTGATCATTACAGCTCACACCATAATCATACAGAAGAACCCCAAGGGGATGGCACCCACAGGCATAAAGAGTCACGGCATCGTTCTAGGGAACGAGACAGAGAGCAGGATCATAATGAACGGAACAAACAACGTAGTCGGCATAAATCAAAGGATCGATATTGTGATAAAGATGGGGATGTTGCATCTAAAAAAAGAAATGATGTCAATGAATGGAGCCAGGATGTGTACATCCGCCAATAACTCTGCCTACAGCTGCTGTGCCCCTTTAGTTAGTGTGTGTATGTGTGCGCGTGTGTGTGCGCGCGTGCGTGTGTGTGTAAAAGAAAAAGTATATATTTACCTGATCAGTCTATAAAGTTTATTGTACACTTGAGATTTCATACGAATTGTTGCTGAGGCAGCATGGAATTAAATTCAATATGTTTCATTTTCAAACATGGTACAATTACAGAACTGCTAGTGTGATACTGTGCTGTTAGTGTTATTGGTTTGATTTTGATTGCTGCCAGCTGAACAATAACTGTTACTAGCAAACTACTGTTAATGTTCTTAAGCAATGTATGTGTGGGGGAATAACGGATTTTCCTGGGTATCCAGGAAAGTTTGGATCAGCTTCTACTGTAGTTTACCATTCTTTTTCCTCAGAAGTTAAATTTCTGCATTCTCAACTTTTATTTTTGAATGAAATATTTACAAGTTTAAAAATCACCCTGGCTTATATCTGTAGTTGGGGTGGGAATGAGGAATTTAGTCTTGCCTTACACTTCAGAGTTAATTAGGAGAAAGTATTTTCTAAGTACAGGTACTATGTACTGTATATAGAATATGGTTCTATTTGTACTTTACATTTAGAAATCATTTTAAAAATAATATAGTTTTAGTCACTATATCTGCTTCAAAGTCTGAAAGAAGATGGATTTTCCCTTTAATCATGCCAACTATGATTGGCTCCTTTTGAATAATTGGTAGTTAAGAGTTTTCATTTCAACCCCTCCCTAGCTTTTGAAATTCAGAACTTAGATGCATAAGTCGTCGATCATTGGGTGGGAAATTAAATATATAATATATTATATAGAGACATTATATTGTTTAGAATTTTTTGTAAAATGCTAGTCTTAACTGACAAAGCGGTTTACTTGGTAAGTCTAAGTTATATACCAAATACTGAATATTATGTATGTTATATGATATTTTTCTGGTTAGGAATTGCCTGAGGGTTCTGTGTTATTGTTCCTTTGTTATAAACTATCCAACTTCTCCAAATGGCTTTGTCTTATTGCTTAATGAGCATAAGATGAGCTGTTCTGGTTACTGTATATGCACATTTGTGGAATTTATTTTCAAAATCCAGTTTGTAAGCATTTGTATATATATATGTATATATATAATTCATAATTGCCTTTGTAGATATTGACAGTAGATGATCTTGTTGCACTGTTTGATTGAGTTATTTATTTAACTGTACAAATGGTGACTCTACATGTTAACTGAACATGTGGAAATGCCATTTCATGAGCAGGAACAATGTTTCTGTTATGTAATGAAGAAACCCTTCTACACATAAATGTACACACACACACATGTACATTCTTCCAGTCACTTTGCCTGAAATAGGTTACTGATTTTTCTTAAGTAAAAATGAAAGAACTGCAGATGCTGTAAATCAAAAATAAAAACAGAAATTGCTGGTAAAGCTCAGCAGGTCTGGCAGCATCTGTAGAGAGATATCGGAGTTAATGTTCCGGTGACCCCTCCTCAGAACTTCATCAGTTCTGAGGAAGGGTAACTTGACCCAAACATTAATATTTCTTCATGTTTCAACCATCATACATGATTATTATAAATATTCTTACATAGAGGTTGTTCATTCTCTGCCTTCATCTACCAAATTATTCATTTTCTTCAAAGTAATAAAGTTGGTTTCGGATCAATTGCTGATTTTTTTTTTTTACAGCACTTTTCCCCACTCCTCCAATTTCGTACTTATGATGTGGGAGACCTGATTTGGTTGCAACTCCTGACCGAATGTGTTTTGGGCTTATGTGTTAAAATACACATGTGTAGGACAAGGAGCTAAACTTGAACTGTGGTGTTTAGTGGATTTCGATTTGCAGTTTTAAAACCTTCAGTGACAAAGACATAGTAAAGCTGAAATTGTATTAATTGACACTTTATGGGAGACTGTTTGTAAACAGAACCTTTAGTTTGAATGTGTTTATATAATGTAAATTTGCTATAATTACCAGTACACCTTAGAACACTCCAGTTCTTCAAAACTCTGGGTTAGATGGATATATATGATATATCATATGGGTATTATATAACATTTCCCAGCATGAGTCAGTGCCTTCAGGACAGGAAAGCTGAAACTGAGAATAGTTTGGATCAGAATGACTCCGATCTCATTAATTACAGGTGTACTATGTTTGAGATGGTCAGTGGTCAAAACAAAAAAAAGCAATGACAGCTAAGCACTTGAGACAATAGAGCACTGAGTTATGGAGACATTTTTAAGGACTCCAATCTGAACTCACTTTGGAAATTACTTTGAATTCATATTTCTTTTGCTATTAAAGAAAATATGTTGGTGCTCCCAAATAGTCAGTCAGTGACAAAACAACTCAAGTAATTGGAGACATCTGGAGCAGGCAATGCTGAAAATACACGGTCAGTTTGGCAGCACCGGTGGATAGGAAGTTAAGTTAACATTTCAGGTTGCTGCTAGCAGGTTCAAAGGAAATAGCTTCAACTTGACATGTTAACACCATTTCTCTTTCCAAGTTGCTGCCAGGTGGGCTAAGTATTTCTAGCAACATTTTTGTTTCTGTTTCAAAAAACTGGATGTGGAGATTTGTGCTGTTGAATTTTTCTGTCTCTTGTCATGAAACAAACATTCTTACCTCGATTGTCCAATCTGTCCTCTTGCCATTTGAAGTACAGTCACCAAACAACATGTATCCCATAGCAGTTTTCATAACCACTGAAATAGTATGAGCTCTCAATCATTTATAATCATGAACCCGTTCTGAGATAATAAAATGAAGTTCTATTCATTCTACAATAGAGGGAACAAAGTGAATTTAGATTTCAAAATGGAGTAAAAGAAGCATCCTTGGTTTAAACCATATCATATGATGAACAATGTATAAAGAGAGGCAAGGTAATTTTTCAGTGTTCTATCCTGCGTATAGGTGGCATTTTAAAGAGCATCAAATGGAATTACAGGGTAACATTATCACCCATCAATGTTTCTAATGGTGAAATCCTCAAATGGTGCTTGAAGCTCTTCACAACAATGTTATGTTGGCCTTTGAAGAACTGAATCATAAGTTTAAAAAACAAACTTGTTAAATGTATACATTATAAGAAATGCAAATTAAAGATGAACAATTTATGATCCTACAACTTCTTATGTGTAACACTATTTTGCCCAATTATGATGTAATATTTTTGTTCTTGATTTCTTGCTGGTAATAATCAAGTTTTCCCTTTACTTCAAGAGATGACACCTGGAACAAAAAGATCTCTCAATGGTCCTCTGTCCATCCTATTTTAGATAACCATTAGGAGGTAGGTGAGTGGAGTTAGGGACCAATTCACTTTTGCCCCCACTTTCTCCTGGGGGGTGGGGGAGAACTGGACATTGTTCAGCAGCTCCACACACTGATGCCATTAAAATTGGAAGAGTGGGGGAAATCTTACATTTCTGACGGTGGTACTTCAACCTAACATTTGTGGTGACTTATTCACTTACTACACCTGATCTAATGATAGGTGTCTTGCAAAAAAAAGAGCAAGGCCACAGACGTAGCCTTCACCTACAATGCATTAGCAAATGTGTTGCTTAATCATTGTGCGGTCACAATCAATTTGTGACGTTGCCTCCAACTTACTTTCATTTCAGACCTACTCAATTTTTCAGCTACTATACAGTAAATGGTTCTAATTGTAGTATAATATGTCATTCATAATAAACCATTACTTCATTCTAATTGGTGTAGGGTCTATTTATTACCACGTAACACATTTGTCAGTCACTGTTGCGTGAAACAATTTAATTATCCAAATTGAATTTTTAGGCTCATTTTACAGGAATATCAGGGATCCGGAATGTCGGTCCATCTTCATTGTGTGTAAATATGAATAGTAATGAACTTTAGTTGTGGCTGAAGTCCATGTTTCTGTTTCATATGAATGTGTTCAAACAAGTTCCTCCTTCAAATACAAAAAAAGTCTATAAAAGTATGTTAAACTTTGAAACATTTTAATTTGTTTCAAAATCTCAGAAACAGTTTATGAAACTTAATTTATTGCTGTAACTGTAGGAGATAAAACACTAGTTTGTTCATTGATCTATTGGATTAATTAACGGTGAACAAAGGTGGACCTTCCTTAACTGGTCAAGGGATGGTAAAACCGTTGAGGTTGCAGGGAAATAGCTGGCAAATTTCAGAATACCCCAAGTATGTTCCTGCTATTAAGAAAAATTCTAAAGGGTGGGCACCCCCATCTATTGTTCACCAAACATCAAACTAGGGAAAGCATTAAACTTAAGGGAAAAACATACATAATTATACAAAGATGAGTGACCGGTCAGATGATTGATTGATTACAACATGAACAACAGTAAAGAATGCCCTGAAGGTTAATCAGAAGGAAGATGTTAAAGTATGAGAGGAAGCTGGCTAGAAATGTAAAACTGGATAACAAGACTTTCTATAGGTATTTTAGAAACAAAGATTAAAAATAATGAACTAACACTCAAATAAAAGCAAAATCCATTAGTGATCTGAAGAAATCATACTGGTTTCAAAATGTTGAGTGTATCTCTTTCCACAGATGTTGCTGAACCTGTTAAATTTCTCCAGCACTTTGGTTTTATTTAAGTAAAGTGAGTCGAGATGTGGTGCTAGAAAAGCACAGCAGGTCAGGCAGCATCCGAGGAGTAGGAGAATCAATGTTTCGGGCATAAGCCCTTTGACAGGAATTCCTGATGGAAGGTTTATGCCTGAAACATTGATTCTCCTGCTCCTGGGATGCTGCCTGACCAGTTATGCTTTTCCAGCACCGCAATCTCAACTCTGATCTCCAGCATCTGCAGTCCTCACCTTCTCCCTTAAGTAAAGTGAGTGTTTGTCCACTAGAAAGTGAGAATGGACTGTTGAAATGGTGAATGAAATGAAAAAAATATTTTCTTACATATTCACTACAGAGGCTATAAAAACATATAAGTAATAACAGGAAATCAGGAGGTGGATTGGCAGGAGAAATTACAATCATAAAGGAAGTGGGAGAAAGTGAGGGCTGCAGATGCTGGAGATCAGAGCTGAAAAATGTGTTGCTGGAAAAGCACAGCAGGAGAATCGACGTTTTGGGCATAAGCCCTTCTTCAGGAAGGGCTTATGCCCGAAACGTCGATTCTCCTGCTCCATAAAGAAAGTGGTACAAAGCAAACTGATGGGGCTACGGGCAACTCCAATTCAAACCTCCTGACCGGAAACATGGCATGTCTACTCCTCCAGTACATGGTATCCCTCTATCCCCTCCATTCACTCCCCATCTAACTCCTGACCAGATCAGACTACACCTCAATACCATCTCACCTGCCTGCCCTTCAATTTACCTAACTCCTGACCTGCCTGCCTGCCATGCCATTCACCTGCTACACAGGGAGTGCTTTCTTTGTTCCCCTAATGCTACAGCACTCCAATAGAGGTCATTGAGGAACCCTATTGTCCAAAAGTCTGGTAAAGTTCGATCCTGAAGAAAATCCTGGCAAAAAAGTGCAGAGCAGATTTGAAGCAAGAAAAAAGTTTAAGTGCTGCAGCAATTTGATTATGGTTATCAATCCACAGAAGATCGGTCTATTGATGGTAATGAAAATCAATAGATGATGAGAACCTTTTTTGATCAGTCCCAAGTAGGGTCATTGCAATGTTGTTGCTGTGGTGCCACTGAGAGATTAGGCACTGCTTGAATATCCAGAGGTTGACTCTCTTCAGACTCTGGGATCTTGAGTCTTCTCAGGAATCAAAGATTTTCCAGTAATGACTAAAAACAAACATGATCTTGTCTGTGTGTAGAGTTCTTAAAAAAAAACCTCAGGAAATTTCAAAGCACTTCACAGCAAATGCCTAAATTTGAACCGTGGCCAAAAACTAGTATTTTGTAGGCAAAGTCTTTTATCAATTCAGCAAGGCAACATACTAGAAGAACTTCCCTGCTCTTTGAGTGGGACCTTAGGATCTTTTATGCCAACTTGAACAGGCAAACAAAGCTTTGCTTTAATGTTTCACGTGAAACAGCTTTGCCAAAAAGCACTTCTGCACTTAAATGTTAGCCTTAGACTGAAGTTTCAAACCATGACTTTCTGACTTCAATGTTGAGAGTTCTACCATTAAATTAAACTACAACTGTTTTGTTTTTGCCTTTAGGAAAGTTAATATTCCAATTATTGAAAAGCAATGACTCTGAGATGACCCAATAGTGAGAAGCCAGAAATTTGAAGGTGGTTAGTCTAAACCATGTTTTGCCATACCTTCAAATTTTAGCGAAGTAAAACCCTTGAGACTTTACTAGCCCTGTCAGAAAATTATGGTCTCCTTCACACTTTGCAGTTTAAGTAGTCTTTAGACTGTAAAAAGGAAACCATTTCTTAGAAATGTGGGGTAGAACTTTGAGGTGAAAGTACTATCTTGCTGTTTCCTAGTTTCCCTTCACATGTATCCAAGACTAAACATAACTTAGTTTTCTTCTGGCAGTATCTGGAATGAGAATGAATTAGTGTCAATGCTGGGAGGAAAGGAGGAAGCTGAAGACTTGACAACACCTTCATTTTCCTTCTCAAAGGTGGTTTGTTGGAGACTGATTACATCATTTAGAAATAGTTTCAACATAAAATACCAGCCAGAACATTATAAGATGCAAATTTTCAGTCATAATAGTTAATCAACAAATATGTTTAAATAAAGAAAAATTGTTTGACCTTTTAATCTTGCTATTATTCAGTTACTTGAATTAATTATATCAGAATCATAATTCTCTAAGTTTTAAGATAATTATGGATAAGAATAGATTGGTGCTCGAGTGAAAATGCTAAATTCGGGAAGGCTAATTACAGCAGTATCAGACAGAAACTGGAGAAATTAGATTTGACAACAGCAGTTTGAGAGTAAGTCCACATCTCACATATGGGAGTCTTTAAAAGGCAGGTTGATCAGAGTTCAGGACCGGCGTATTCCTGTGAAGATGAAAGATAGGGATGGCAAGATTAGGGAACCCTGGATAACAAGAAATATTGAAATCTTAGACAAAAAGAAAAAGGAAGCATATGTAAGATTTAGGGACCTTAATTCAGAAAAAGACCTTTGAGGAATATAAAGGAAGCAGGAAAGAATTTAATAAGGAATTAGGAGGGCTAAAAGGAGCCATGAAATGTCCTTGCCAAGTCGGATTAAGGATCATCCCAAGGTGTTTTATACATATAATAGGAGCAAGAGGTTAATTAGGGGAAAGGTAGGTCCATTCAAGGATACAGGAGGGAAATTATGCATGGAGCCATTGAGTCTATACTGATCAAAAACAACCACCTAACTGAATCACATTTTCCAGCACTTGTCCCAGAGTCTTGGCATTACAAATGTGCATCTAAATACTTTGCAAATGTTATGAGGGTTTAAGACCGTAAGAAATAGGGACCAGGAGTAGGCCACTTGAGCCATTGAATAAAATCATAGCTGATTTAACATTCCTATTGGAGGAGAAAGTGAGGGCTGCAGATGCTAGAGATCAGAGCTGAAAATGTGTTGCTGGAAAAGCAAAGCAGATCAGGCAGCATCCAAGGAACAGGAGAATCGACGTTTCGGGCATAAGCCCTTCTTCAGGAATAAGGAAAGTGTGTCCAGCAGGCTAAGATAAAAGGTAGGGAGGAGGGACTTGGGGGAGGGGCTTTGGAAATGAGATAGGTAGAAGGAGGTCAAGGTGAGGGTGATAGGCCGGAGTGGGGTGGGGGCGGAGAGGTCAGGAAGAAGATTGCAGGT
>NC_057714.1:75901305-75924998 GCF_004010195.1 Chiloscyllium plagiosum
CGCCCCCACCCCAGTCTGACCTATTACCCTCACCTTGACCTCTTTCCACCTATCACATTTCCGACGCCCCTCCCCCAAGTCCCTCCTCCCTATCTTTTATCTTAGCCTGCTGGACCAACTTTCCTCATTCCTGAAGAAGGGCTAATGCCCGAAACGTCGATTCTCCTGTTCCCTAGATGCTGCCTGACCTGCTGCGCTTTTCCAGCAACACATTTCCATCTCTGATCTCCAGCATCTGCAGACCTCACTTTCTCCACAGAGTATTACAGTAAAACAACTAAGTCAGAGGGAGTACAACTATTAATTTTCAAGGGAGTAAGGCAAGGCTGGATGGTCTTTAATGCTAGGAATGTCACAGATAAAATGGATGAGTGAAAGATGATGACTAACGCATGAAAGTTTGATATAGTAGCCATTATAGAGACTTGGTTGAGGGAGGGATAAGATAGGCAACTCAATGTTCCTGGATATAGAATCTTCAGGTGAGACAGAGGAAGGAGTAAAAGAGGAGGAAGCATTGCATTATTAGTTAAGGAGACAGTTACTGCAGTGAGGGGAGATGATGTCTTGGAGGTGGCATCAAATGAAGTTTAGTCGGAAAGGCTTAAAAATAAAAAAGGGGCAGCCACATTGATCGGTGTTTAGTAATCAAAAAAGGGGCAGCCACATTGATCGGTGTTTAGTAATCTCCCATCAGAGTCAGCAGGTAATTGAAGAACAAATTTGTGCAGAATTCATGGAGGTGTGTAAAAAAATAATAACAAAGGGTAATTATATCTTGGAGGTGGCATCAAATGAAGTTTTGTCGGAAAGGCTTAAAAATAAAAAAGGGGCAGCCACATTGCTCGGTGTTTAGTAATCTCCCATCAGAGTCAGCAGGTAATTGAAGAACAAATTTGTGCAGAATTCATGGAGGTGTGTAAAAAAATAATAACAAAGGGTAATTATAGTCAGAATTTCAACTTTCCCAACATTAACTGGAATAGACATAGCGTTAAGAGTCTGGATGGAGTGCATTTCTTGAAATGTGTACAGGAGAACTTCTTAGGCCAATATGTAGAGGGAGAAAGAAGCCAGTCAGGTGGTTGAGATGGTGGTGAGGGAGTATTTTAGTGATAGTGAATACAAGATGGTACAATTTAAGCTTATTATGTACAAAGAAATAGACAAGTTACAAAAAAATGTTTTGAAATGGATGGAGAGCGGATTTTAGTAAAATAAGGCAGGGTCTGGCCGGGGAAGACTGGGAACAGCTACAGGTGGGTAAATCGATAGGAAAGCAGTGGGAGAAATTCAAAAAGGAAATGGGAAGGGTACAAGCCCAACATGTTCCCTCAACAGTGATAGGAAAGAGTAACAAATCCAGAGAGCTACAGATGAACAGAGATATTTAGGATATGATGAAAAGCAAAAGGGAAACTTTTAGCGGGTACACGGGGAACAAATAAGCAAAGGCATTAGTGAAGTACAGACAGTGTAGGGTGGAGCTTAACAGAGATATGCGAAAACTCTGGCTGGTAAAAGAAAGAAAAATCATGATATTGGATAAGTATATTAATGGGGAGAGGATAACTTAGGAAAGTGTAGGGCCTATTTGAGACCAAGGGGACAATCTGTGGGTGGAGCCAGGGATCATTGGTAGAGTGTTGATCCAATACTTTACATCTGTCTTCACTCAAGAGAATGCAGATGAAGGTACGGAACCCAGGGAGAGAGACTCAGGTGCTTGAGCAAATTGACATTGGGAAGTACAAGGCATTGATGGTGTTGGCAAGCTCAAAGGATGACAAATCTCCAGGTGGACCAGGCTGCTATGACAAGGAAGGAGATTGCAAGGACACTGACCCAAATTGTTAATTCCTCTCTAGCCACAGGAGGACTAGAGAACAGCTAATATGGGTCTTACATTTAAGAAGGGTTATAGAGATAATCAAGAGAACTGGAGACCAGTGGGTCTCATGTCAGTGGTTGAGAAACTATGGAGAAAATTCTGAAGGATAGCACCTACCTGCAATTGAAGAGGCAAGGCTTGATCAGGGGTAGTCAGCATGGCTTTGTCAGAAGGATATCATGCCTAACAAATTTGTTTGAATGTTTTGAGGAGGTGACAAGGTGTATAGATGAGGATAGTGCAGCTGTAGTTTATATGGATTTCAGCAAAGCCTTTGACAAGGTTCCACATAGCAGACTTATCAAGAAGGCAAGTGCACAATGACGTACCTGATAATTTGATAAACTTGAAAAAATTGATTCAGTTGTAGGAGACAGAGGATGATGGTAGGATATTTTAGTGACTAGAAGCCAGTGTTCAGTGGCGCACCACAGGTATCTGTGCTGGGTCCCCATTATTTATCATTTATATAAATGACACAGATGACTCTCTCATCTGCAATCTTACTAATCTTACACAAAGATTAGTCGAGTGGTCAACAGTGAGTCTGAGTGTCTTGGGCTACAAGAAGATATAAACAGGATGGTTAAGTGGGCAGATAAGTGGCAAATAGAATTTAACCCTGAAAAGTGTGAGGTAGTACACGTTGGAAAAAATAATTTTACAAGGAAGTATTCAATGAATGGCATGATAGTAGAAGTTCTGTCGAACAATGGGACCTTGGACTGTTTATCCATAGATCTCTGAAAATGGAAGGGCTTGTTAGTAGGGTGTAGAAAAAGGTATATGGGGCACTTGGCTTTATCAATTGAATCATAGATTACAATTGCAAATCCTGATGGAATTGTATAGAACTTTATTGAGACCACAGCTACAGTGCAGTTCTTGTCTCCCCACTACAGTAAGAATGTGAATGCACTGGAGGGGTTTCAAAGGAGATTCATGAAAATGCTGCCTGGGATGGAAAATTTAAGTTACGAGAAAAGGTGGGATAGGCTTGACGTTTTCATTGGAACAGAGAAGACTGAGGGGCACTTAGATTGAAGTATACAAGATTATGAGGATCATAGAGTGAATAAGGAGCAGTTGTTCCCCTTAGTTGAAGTGTCAGTCATGAGGGGACAAAGATTCAAAGTGAAGGACAGAAGGTTTGGGAGGGAAGAGAGGAGAGGTCTTTTACCCAGAGGGTGGTGATGTCCTGGAATGTACTGCCTAGAAGAGTGGTAGAGGAGAGTTGCCTCACATCCTATCTAGATGAGCACTTGATATGTCATAACATTCAAGGTGATGTGGTAAGTGTTGGTAAAAGGGATTAGGTCGAAGGTGAGGTGTTTCTCACATGGTCCAGATTTGTTGGGCCGAAGGGCATCTTCTACACTGTATGATTCTATGATAAACTCCAGAGAGTGGAGTCCCAACCTTTGCTCAGAAGACAATTCCTCCATACCAGTGATCATCCTAATGAATGGCCTACTCTTGATCCACCTCCATTTAAGAGGACCAGAACTGCACTCAGTACTCCACGAGTGGCCTCACCAACACCTTGTACAGTTGCAGTAAGTCTTCCGTAGTCTTATACTCCCAACTCCATTGAAATAAGAGCCAATATTCTACTAGCCTTCCTGATTATCCAGTGCAGCTATGTGCTAGCTTTCTATGTTCATGCCCAAGTACCCCCAAGCCTCTTTACATTGAAGCTATCTCCATTTAAATAATATTATGTTCTTTTGTTCTTCCTTGCAAAGTGTTTCTACCTCTGCCTCTACCACCAATACAGGCAGTGGCTTCCATTTCCCACCACCCTCTGTGTGAAAAAAAGTCTTCATATCCCACTAAACGTCCTCTTAGCCTAAATCTATCCCTCACAGTCAATTGAGCCCCCTACCAAGGGGAAAAGTTTCTTCCTATCTACCCTATGTCCTTCAATTATATTCATGTCAATCATGTCTCCCTTCAGTCTCCTCTGCTTCAAGGAAAACAGCCCGAATCTTTCCTCATAATCAAATCCCTCTAGCCCAGGCAATGTCCTGGTAAATCTCCTCTGCACATTCCACAGCTCTCACGTAATGTGGATTTCAGAACTGCACACATTACTATCGCTGTGACCTTGTCAATATTTAAACCTCCCTGCTCTTAAACTCTATGGCTCAGCTAATAAAGATAAGTATCATGAGTAAATTCAGTGATGGTAATACCATTGAATGTCAAGGGGTAGTGATTATATAATATCAGAGATGGTCATTGCCTGGCATTTGTGTGGCACGAATGATACTTGCCACTTGTCAGCCGAAACCTAGATATTATCCAGGTCTTGCTGAATTTTGACATGGACTACTTCAGTATCTGAGAAGGCACAATTGGCGCTGAACATTGCACATTTATTATTGAACATTCCCACTTCTCCATCCTTATGATGGAGAGGAGGTCAATGATGAAACAGCTGAAGATGGTTGAGCCTAGGACACTACCCTGAGGAATTCCTGCAGAGATATTCTGGAATTGAGATGACTGTCTTTGAACAACCATGAACATCTTCCTATGTGCCATGTTTGACTCCAAACAGCAAAGAGTTTGCCTCCTGATACCCATTGATTCCAGTTTTCTCGGACTTCTCGATGCTACATTCAGTCAAATGCAGTCTTGATGTCAAGAGCTGTCAATCTCACCTCACCTCTGGAATGCAGTTTGTTGAATTGAGGCTATAATGAGGTCAGGAACTGAGTGGATCCCAAGGTTATTTGACAGCACTGATGATGACACCTTCCATCATTCTTTTATTTAGTCATTCATGGTATATGGGCATCACTGACCAGGCCACCCATCGGTAATTGCCCAGAGAACAGTTAAGTGCCAACAATATTACTGTGGTTTTGGAGTCACATATAGGTCAGGCCAGGTAAAGATGACAGTTTCCTTCCCTGAAGGACATTACTGAACCAGATGAGTTTTTCCTGATAATTAGATTCAAGAATTGCTTTCTCCCGGCTTTTATCAGACTTTTGAACAGACCTCTCAAATGTTAATTCTGATCTCCCTCTGCACTTTCGTCACTTTATTCTGCACTCTGTTCTGCTACTCTGATACACTGTGTTTGGTACGATCTGCCTGTATGGCATGCAGATCAACACCTTTCACTGTACTTCAGTACATGTGACAACAATAAATCAAATCGCAGTGGTTTAATGGTCATCATTAGACTAATTCCAGATGCTTTTTTGTAAATTTATTGAATTAAAATTGCACCATCTGCTGTGGAAGAATTCAAACCTGGGTCCCAGAACATTACCGAGGTCTCTGGATTAATAATCCCGAGATAAAACCAATTGGCCATTGACTCCCCTAACTTTACAGATGATCAAGAGTAGACTGATGGGATGGTAGTTGGCTGGGTTGATTTGTCCTGATTTTTGTTTACAGGATATACCTAGCAAACGTTCCATGTGCCAGCACAAATGTCTGTTGGAACAACCTGGTAGGGACGCAGCAAATTCTGGAGCACAAACCTTCAATATTATTGCCAGAATGCTGTCAGAGACCAGAGTTTTGCAGTATCCGATACCTTCACCCATCTCTTGATAACATGTGGAATGAATGGAGTTGACTTAAGATGACCAACTGTGATCCTAGGGATGTCTGGAGGAGGTGGAGGTGGATCACTGCCAGCAATTGTTATAAATACTTCATCCTTATCAGCACCTGATTGTTGCAGGTGGGGTAGTATGCAGAGCCTCCTCCTCCAGTGTACACAATTCATAAACAATTGAACTCGGTGCAGGACTAGGCAATGCAGGATTTTCAGCCATGTTCTGCTATTCAAATATGATCATGGCTGATTTCATTTCAGCTTCACCTTCTCACCCACGTCCCATAGCTCTTCAACACATTATTAATTAAACATCTGCCTATCTCCTCCTTAAATTTACTCAATATTCTGGCATCCACCACTGGGACAGTGAAGTTCACAGATTCTTGACTCTGAGAGAAGTAACTTCTCCTCATCTCTGATTTAAATCTGCTACCCCCTTATCCTAAAGCTATGACCTCTCATTCCAGATTGTCTCACAAGAGAAAATATCATCTTGACATATACTTTGTCGATCCCCTTTAGTATTTTATATACCTTAATTGGATCTCCTCTCATTCTTCTAAATCTCAGAGAATGTAGGCCTAAACTGTTCAATATATCTTCATTAGGCAAACCTTTCATCTCTGGAATGAACCTCCTCTGAACTGCATCCAAGCAACTACATCCCTCCTCAAGTAAGGGGACTAAAAGTGTACACAGTATTCCAGATACAGTTTCACTAATGCTTTGCATAGTTGCAGAACATTACCTTTACACTCTATCCTTTTAGTAATAAATGGCAAAATTTCATTTACCTCCCTTTATTACCTGTTGTACCTGCATACTAATTTTCTGTGATTTGTGCTTGAGGACACTCTGATCCTTCCACTGAAGTACTCTGAAGTTTCTTTCCATTTAGATAATATGTTGCCTTTCTATTCTTCCAACAAACGTTCATGACTGAATATGACAGGACTGGAGCTTAAATCTGATCATGAGATTTCTTAGCTCTATCACTTGTTGCATATGCTGTTTGGTACGCAAGTAGTCCTGTTTTGTAGCTTCACAAGGTTGACACCTGATTTTAGGTATACCTTGTGCTGCCCCTGGCATTCTCTCTTGTTTTTTTAAATTGAATCAGAGTTCTTGCTGAGGCTTGATGGAAATGGTATAGTGGGGATATCCCAGGCCACGAGGTTGCAGATGTGGTGGAAAATAGTTTTTCTGCAGTTGATGGTCCATAGTGTCTCACAGATGCCCAGTCTCGTGTTGTTAGACCTGTTTGAAATCTATTTCATTTAGCATGGTGATAGCACCACATAACACAATGGAGGTTATTCTCAATTTGAAGACGGGACTTTGTCTCCACCAGGACTGTGCGGTGGTCACTCATATCGATACTTTAATAGATAGATGCATCTGTGGCCAGCAGATTAATCAGGAGCTGGTCAAGTACGTTTTTCTATTTATTTGGCTCCTTCAGTACCTCCTGCTCACTTAGTCTAGCAAAGATGTACCTTGAGCCCAATCAATAGTGGTGCTATCAAGCTGGTCTCGGTGATAGACACTGAAGCCGTCCACCGAGAGTACATTCTGCACCTTCCCCATGCCCCACTCCAACCCCCCCCCACCTCCCCCCACCCACTCCATACCTACTTCAACTATTGTTCATCATTGGGTGTACTGAATCATCTGCCAGGAGAAGATGCGTGGTACGTGGTAATCAGCAGGAGGTTTCTTTGTCCACATTTGCCCTGGTATTATGAAACCTCTTGAGGTCAGGAGTCTCTTCCTGGGAAAGTGAGTTACAGTTTGCCTTGCAGGGCTTCCTGAAAATACCCCCCTTATCCTCTTACAAATTGAGGAGGGAGTGGGTCGACTAGCTCAGTTGGTTGGACAGCCAGTTTACAATGCAGAGTGATGCCAACAGCATGGGTTCACTTCCTACACAGGCTGAGGTTACCATGAACAACTGTCATAGAATCATACAGCACAGAAACAGACCCATCAGTCCAACTCATCCATGCCAATCAGATATCCTCAATTAATCTAGTCCTATTTGGCTCATATCCCTCTAAACTCCTCCCATTCATGTACTGTGGGAGATTTGTTGTAACCCAAGCAGCCATCTTGTCACATATTAAAAGCCTGGAATCCATTTTATTTCTCATCTTAGTGTTTGCTTGTATGCTCCTGCCCTCAGCAACATGGCTGTCCTTGTAGTTGTCCTAGCACTTCATAGTGAACTCTGTCCCATGGGAATGTTCTTTTTTTTTTAAAGAACCTCTGACATTCCTTTTTGTCCTTTTTTCTCTTTCTTAAACCCCCACACTACCACCTAACTGCGGTAGTGCTTATATTTTCCCCCAGCACCCATGTGTGTGTGCAGGTGTGAGACACAAGGTGCGCGAATCTTTATTCAAACTTCCACCACCCGGAAGAAAGGAAACACCCGAGTGGCCTGTGACAAGCAGTGACCTTCACATCAAAGGGCAATGCTGTGTGATCAAAAAAGCCGACTGCATCTGGTATTCCCAGTCGGAATCCCATCCAAGTACTAACCAGGCCTGAGTCTGCTTAGCCTCCGAGGTCAGACGAGACCGGGCGTTTTCAGACTAGTATGGCGTAGGCCATGGGAATGTTCTTCTTTTACAATGAGCTATTGTTATACTAACGTTGCTTATCAAATACTAACTAGCACTGTCCAGACAGCTACGTGACTGAGTCTAGTGACTGGGCCGATTGCCCACTTACTCATTATGGTTCAATTAACAGTTTGCTAATTGTTAAATGATTGTAACCTATATAATCACGCAACCCTCTGCAGCTCGTCAGAGTGACTTGTGACCATCGTGGTCGACTTGTCTCTCCCTGCGAGCTCATGAAACAGTCAATAACTCAAGGCTTGTGTGGCGAGAGTCAGTTTCTTTAATTCAGATCGATACGAGCGAGCCTTAGTAAGAATTTTTCCATCCCACATCCCTTTTAGATGTTGTAAATACACCAGCCTCCACCACTGCCTCTGGCAAATTAGTCCATACACACACCACCTTCTACGTGAAAAATTGCCACTTATGTCCCTTTTATATCTTTCCTCTCTCACCTTTAACCTATGCCCTCTAGTTTTGGACTCCCCTATCCTGGGAAAAAGACAGTGGTTATTCAACCTATCCATGACCCTCATAATTTTATAACCCAACAAAAGTCACCCTTCAGCCTCCAACACTGCAGGGAACATAGCCCAGCCTATTCAGCCTCTCCCTATAGCTCAAACCCTCCAACCCCGGCAACATTCTTGTAAATCTTTTCTGCACCCTTGCAAGATTAACAATATTTCTCCTATAGTCAGGAGACCAGAAATGGCCAAGGTGTGATGACCTTCATGTTAAACCATCAAGTTATCTCTCTCTAATGGGACAGCAGCCTTATGATCTGCTAAGACTATGGTGACTTTATCTTTATTACCTCTAACATCTCAACCTCATCTTGCTAATTACCTTGATATGTGGTACCTGATTATACCGGATATTTATTATGTTTCCTGGTTCCCTTTATCTAGGCTGATTATTATGTCATCAAAGTACTTTAATATATTTATTTAATAAATTTGAAGCAATGTTGATGCTGCTCGATTACATTGCGTATTTGCAAATGCTGTGCAATTTTATTGCTGATATTAGTCTATTTCATTCATCACCTATAAAAGTACAAAATTTAACAATCATTAAAAATTACAAATGACAAAAAAAATTCACATTTCTATTTTATAAATCACAAAACATATTCACTTATGTTTAAATATAACATGAAACTCGTAAAATTCAACATTAAGTACATACATTTCACATGCAGTTTTGTACATTCCATCGACAAACCTTTTTTTAAGAAATGAGTAAGTGGCTGAAACCAAATGTTGCAACTTGGGTTCTGTATAAAATGCAAAAGCCCATAATGATCTTTCTCACTGCATGGTTTATGACCCCATTGAACAGCTGGCAAAATCTACTGCTACCATAGCAACAATGCTTTTGAATTGCCGTCACAAGAATATACTGATGATGCTCTTAACAGAGCTTCAGGTTTTCAGTCCACAAAGAACCTACAAATGATTAAACCACTAATGAATGATGTACACTATAAACATCAATAACCAGATCTAAACTCCTTACCGATGCTAATGGGCCTGCATCTAATTCCCATCATCTCCTGTTTTTGTTTTGTATTTCCAGAATTTGGGTTATTTTAATTACAGTTAATAACTGTTAGCCATCCTGCATCTTCATAAATTTAGCAATAAAGAAGCCTATTGTGTCCTTATTAGCAGACTTGATTAAGTGTTCTATCTGGCTGCTGTCCAGATCTGAACAAGAAACACTGGTATGCCCTTCAGTCACGCTGGCTGGATCAAATCTCTGCAGCAATTGCCGCTGATCATTGGACAGACCAGCACCCATCATTCCTTCTTCACCCAGGTGAGGTTCCTATATGAAAAGATGCATGTTTAAAAAGAAAACCTAATCCATTAAAAGTAGTGTTTTTGGAGCAAATAGATTGCAAATGCAAAAACAAAAAAATTAAATTTAAACTTTATGAACATTCTCTTTTCACTCATATCAAGTAGAACATTGAAAAATGACATTATAAACATAAAACCTCTAATTATGAATAATGATTTAAATACAAAGAGACAACAACAACTTCATTATCAAAGTTGAAGTAAAACTTTTTATTTCAGAAACACAAACTTATAAAAAATTCTATCTGGGATCTTGACATACATGCTGAGTCTAAAGTCCTAAAATGAAGAATTAATTACGCCCATTTCTCCACAAAAATAAAGTTACTTAAGGTTGGTGAAACCACAACAATACTGACAGCCATGATACCAAGAACTAAGATTGTGACTGGATGTTGAAACAATGGTAGTTACGAGGGTTTGGGTAATGGGAGTGACACCCCAACTTAATTTAAAATGTATGAAGTTTAGAAGTACCATACTTTGGTACCTACTTCCCAAGCATCCCAAGATAAAAACTGGTCCAGTGGATTTCTCGGTCTCTAGCCACATCCAAGATTTCCTAATACTTGTTCTCAAATGATAATAATCGCATTTATTTCCTCCTCATCTTTTGCCTCTTTTTTTCAGTAATTTTGGAATGCTTTTGAAGTCCTCCCCAGTGAACATCGGTACAAAGGGGGTGGACGAGGGGAAAGCAGTAGATGTGGTATATATGGATTTTAGTAAGGCGTTTGATAAGGTTCCCCATGGTAGACTACTGCAAAAAATACGGAGGTATGGCATGGAGGGTGAGTTGGAGGTTTGGATTAGGAATTGGCTGGCTGGAAGAAGACAGAGGGTAGTAGTGGATGGCAAAGGTTCATCTTGGAGTGCCATCACTAGCGGTGTTCCGCAAGGATCTGTTTTGGGACCATTGCTGTTTGTCATTTTTATAAATGACCTGGAAGAGGGGTTAGAAGGTTGGGTGAGCAAGTTTGCGGATGACACAAAAGTCGGAGGAGTTGTTGACAGTGAGGAAGCATGTGGCAGGTTACAGAAGGATATAGAGAAGCTGCAGAGCTGGGCAGAAAGGTGGCAAATGGAATTCAATGTAGCTAAGTGTGAGGTGATTCACTTTGGGAAGAATAACAAAAAGATGGGGTACTGGGCTAATGGTCGGATACTTGGTAGTGTGGATGAGCAGAGGGATCTTGGTGTCCATGTACACAGATCTCTGAAAGTTGCCACCCAGGTAAATAGTGCGGTGAGGAAGGCATATGGCGTACTGGCTTTTATTGGAAGAGGAATTGAGTTCCGGAGTACTGAGGTCATGTTGCAGTTGTATAAGACTCTGGTGCGGCCGCATCGGGAATATTGTGTGCAGTTTTGGTCGCCAGACTATAGGAAGGATGTGGAGGCACTGGAACGGGTGCAGAGGAGGTTTACCAGGATGTTGCCTGGTATGGAAGAAAAATCGTATGAGGAAAGACTGAGGCACTTGGGGCTGTTTACACTAGAGAAAAGAAGGTTTAGGGGCGACTTGATAGAGGTGTATAAGATGATTAGGGGTTTAGATAGGGTCAACTTGGATCGGCGCAACATCGAGGGCCGAAGGGCCTGTACTGCGCTGTATTCTTCTATGTTCTAAAGTATTTATTCAGCTCCCTATAAATACTATGGCAACAAGAGCAGGTCAGAGGCTAGGAAACCTGCTGCAAGTAACTCACATGTAAAAGCCTGTTCAGTATCTACAAGGCACAAGTCAGGAGTGTGGTAAAATATTCTCCATAAGCCCAGAAAAGTGTAGCTCAAACAACACTTTGGCAGGTTGTCACTAACCTGGCTAAGAAGCCTGTGTGATTGGCACCACATCCACTAAAGGATCAACATACAGAACCAGCTGGCATAGTCAGCAAAGCCCACATCCCATGAATGATTAAAGAATGGTCGACTAAGCACTTAACAGCTTCAGATCACAGCAATGAATATGACTAGATAAACATGCATCTTTTACTCATTCATGGGATAGAGGCATCACTGGCTAGATGCCAGTGTTACCAATGTTAAAAAATATTTCCAATTTTTTAAAAAATCAAAATTTAAAACGTACTGTTGGAATATTGCATGCAATTGTGGTCTCCTTCCTATCAGAAAGGTGTTGTGAAACTTGAAAAGGGTTCAGAAAAGACTTACAAGGATGTTGCCAGAGCTGGAGGATTTGAGCTATAGGGAGAGGCTGAACAGGCTGGGGCTGTTTTCCTGGAGCGTCGGAGGTTAAGGGGTGACCTTATAGAGGTTTACAAAATCATGAGGGGCACGGATAGGGTAAACAGACAAAGTCTTTACCCTGGGGTCAGGGAGTCCAGATCTAGAGGACATAGGTTTAGGGTGAGAGGGGAAAGATATAAGAGAGACCTAAGGGGCAACTTTTTCACATAGAGGGTGGTACATGTATGGAATGAGCTGCCAGAGGATGTGGTGGAGGCTGGTACAATTGCAACATTTAAGAGGCATTTGGATGGGTATATGAATAGGAAGGGTTTGGAGGGATATGGGCTGGGTGCTAGCAGGTGGGGCTAGATTGGGTTGGGATATCTGGTCGGTATGGACGGGTTGGAGCTGTTTCCATGCTGTACATCTCTATGACTCTATGTACAAATCACACAGATTTATTGGAGAAAATGGTCTATAACAATCATTTTATAAGCTGCATTAACTCGGTTAATTACATACTTACCTGTGACTGTAGGCTTAAACAAGGAAAAGAATCGAGTGCCCAGGCAACTTGTTCTTCATTTTCTGTCAGTGTTATTGTACAAGTGCTATATACCAAAATGCCTCCAGGTTTTAGTAAGTTCACTGCCTAGGAAAACATTTCAGAGTTTGAAACCAGAGGCAAACATCAAATCAAAAAATTGCAGAAGCTAGAATTCTAAGATAAAAGCAGAAATACTCAACATGGTTAGAGACAAAAAAAAACTGCAGATGCTGGAATCCAAAGTAGACAGGCTGGAAGAACACAGCAAGCCAAGCAGCATCAGGAGGTGGAGAAGTCAATGTTTTGGGTGTAACCCTTCTTCAGGACTGGGAGTGGATGGAAAAGGAGCTGCAGATAAAAGGTGGGGGGTTGGGGATGCGGTTGAATACACGTAGAGGGTATGACCTGGTTGGTTGATGGGAGGAATGAATCTGGTTGGTGGCTGGAAGGGTCAACGAGAGGAATGGAAGGGAGGGGCTGGGAAGAGAGTCAGGCGATGGGAAGGGAGGTTAATTAAAATTGGAGCACTTGACATCGAGTCCACCGGGCTGTAGGCTGTCCAGACGGAAGATGAGGCGTTGTTCCTCCAATTTGCAGTTTGATTTGTTGTAGCAATGGAGAGATTTTCAGAGTTTTGCAGAGTTTTGTACAGAGTTCCTTGGCATGAAGCCTAGCAGGATATCTGATGAGTGTATCTTATCAAACTCACCTCATTAAAACCAACCAGGCCCTTCCTTATGGCACTGCTCTCACCTGATCCTCACCCTGTCTTACCATGTGCTATTCCCAGAACAACCAACCACTTATGGGATATCTGCCAAAAGATACGTATCCACACCTTCTTTGCAAGGCACTATGCACCAGGACAAGAATTACATCCCAGTGCTGTCCCTCACCAGCAAAGCAATTGCACAACAGCCACGCCTGACACACCCTCACATGTAATCACTCCACAATCTCTCACCTTTGTTATGGTTAAATACCAGGGCCCACAGTTTACCTGTCTCTAGCTGCATCCTATCTAAACACCCTCTAAGTCACTGCTATTCCGTCTCCAGTGTCCACTGTAGACCTGCAGCTTGTCACTATCCAGTAGAGGAACATCACGTAAAGCAGAGCAATCAGACAAATTCAAACATGAGCTTTTATTTCCAGCCACCAAAAGTGAAAACAAACAAAATGAATAGAGGCTGCAGTTCACTTCCACTCTGCAAGTGAAATGCTGGAATGATGACTGACAACTATTTTACATGACACAATAGTTTGCTGCATCCAGCTTTTATCTAGTATCTCATCTACTGGAACTGGCTATCAATCAGACTATGTGGAAATAGTGGCAATTGGATAATTTCACTGAACTAGCAATCCAAAAATAGGGAGAAAGTGCTGGAGAGTCAGCATCCAAAAAGGGGTGGCGCTGGAAAAGAACAACAGGTCAGGCAGCATCTGAGGAGCAGGAGAGTCGATATTTCAGGCATAAGCCGTTCATCAGGAGTACAAACAGGGAAGGGGAATGAGAAATAAATGGGTGGGTTTGCTGGGGGAGAAGGTAGGTGTGAAGGCGATAGGTGGATGCGGATGTGGGGGAAGTAACTGTGATAAGTCAGTGAGGAGGGTGGGGCAGTACGGTCTAAAGGCAGATGAACAAGTAGGACAGGTCAAAAGGGCAGTACCAAGTTGGAGTGTTGGATCTGGGATGAGGTGGAGGTAGGGGAGATTTGGAAACTAATGGTGAAGTCGGTATGGATGCTGTGTGGTTGAAAGGTACCAAGGCACAAGATGAGGTATTCTTCCTCCAGTTAGTGGATGGATTTGATTTGGCAGTGGAGCAGGCCAGGACTTGCAGGTGGGTTGCTTAGTGAGTGTGTCCCAGAGATGTTCTCTGAAACACTCCACGAGTTAGCAACCTGTCTCCCCAATGTAGAGGAGACTACATCGAGAGCAATGGATGCAGTAGATGAGATGGGTGGATGTGCAGGAAAATCTCTGCTGGATGTGAAAAGATCCTTAGGGGCCTTGGACGAAGGTGAGTGGGGAGGTTTGGGCTTAAGTTTTACACCTCCTGTGGCAACAAGGGAAGATGCTGGGTGTGGAGGGTGGGTTGGTAGGGGGCGTAGACCTAACAAGGGAGTTGTTCAGGGAATGGTTTCTGTGGAACATAGATACGGGTGGGGGGCAAAATATATCCTTGGTGGTGAGGTCTGTCTGTAGGTGGTGGAAAATGGTGGAGGATAATGCACGTATCCAGAGATTAGTGCAGTGGAAGGTGAGGACTGGGAGTGGAGGTTCTATCCTTGTTGTGGTTAGAGGGATGGGGTTCAAGGACGAAGGTGCTGGAAGTGGAGGAGATGTATTGAAGGGCATTGTTGATCACGCGGGAAGGGAAATTGTGGTCCCTGAAATAGGAGGACATCTGGGATGTCGCTGGAAATGGAGACGAAGAGGTCCAGGAAGGGGAGGGAGGTGTCCGAGATGATCCATGTGAACTTGAGGTCAGGGTGGAAGGTGTTGGTGAAGTTGATGAATTATTCAAACTCCTTGTGGAAGCATGAGGCAGCGCCAATACAGTCATCGATGTAGCGGAGAGAAAGATAGGGGATGCTGCTGGCGTAATTATGGAAGATGGACTGTTTTATGTACCCTACGAAGAGACAGGCATTGCTGGGGCCCTTGCAGGTGCCCATGGCTACACCTCTGGTCTGATAAGTGGAAGAATTCAAAAGGAGAAAGTGTTGAGAGTGAGGACCTGTTCCACCAAACAAACAAGTGTGTCAGTGGAGGTGTACTTGTTAGGTCGGCAGGAGAGAACCCCAAGACAATGTACTGGTAACACAGGTTTGAAATGCACCATGGCAGATAGTGAAATCTGAATTTGATAAAAGTCTGGATTAGACAGCTGGCCTAATGATGACCATGTAAGCATTCTTGATTGTTGTAAAAATGCAATTGGTTCATTACTGCCCTTACTGGTCTTGCCTACATACTATTCTAGAAATTCATTTGATCACAGCTGTCCAAACTTGACATAAGCATCCTTCTTTCTCTTGACCAGAGTCTTGATATCTCTAATCATCCAATTTTCCCTACTCCTGCCAGCCTTGTCTTCACACTAATAGGAACTAGCTGGCACTGAACTCTTTACCTGTGAACTGCCTCCCCCAGTCAACTTTTGAAAGTTCCTGTCTAATATCATTAAAATTGGCCTTCCTCCAAATTCAGAATTTTAACTTGTGAACCAGGCCTATCTTTTTCCATAACTATCTTTAAATTAATAGAATTATGGTCACAGGTCCCAAAGAGATCCCCCACTAACAACTCAGTCACTTGCCCTGCCTTATTTCCCAACAGGAGGTCGGGTTTTACCTCTTCTCTAGAAGGGCTATCTCCTTGGTGATAGAGAACATTTTCTTGAACATACTTAAATTCCTCCATGATGATTCTGGCAAAATAAAAAAAAAGAAAGGTTCCCAATCCAGTAATAAAGTGAGAAGTAATCAGACAAACCCAAAGATAGAGGGCATTTCACCATGTACAGACAGGGATCTCCACCCCAGTCACGAGTCCACAGCTCCTCCATTTCACCTGGCTCTGGTACAGCCAGCCTTCATTATCAACCCAATTCCTCAAGTTAGATTTTACTGCTGAGGCTACTCGGGAATATACAATAGAGTCAAAGCAGCATCCTTGATTTGTTTTCAATAATAAGCATTAGAAATCACAAATCTATGGATGAAATTTCGATCCCCAATGTATATATAATACATGTACATAATACATAGTATAAATAATACATAAAAACATTCATTATTGACAACACGAGTTCATTAATTACTATTAGTGGAGATTACAAAGCATAAGTATGGCAAAAATGTTATGGTAGAAACACCCAAGTAGCTAGGCCAGCATTTATTACCCATCCCTAATTACCCAGAGAGCAGTTAAGAGTCAATTGCATTGCTGTGGGTCTGTAGTCATATGTAGGCCGGATCAGTTAAGGATGGCAGTTTCCTTCCCTAAAGGATATCAGTGAGCCAGATGGCCTTTTATGACAATCATTAAACTGTTAATTCAAGATTGTTATTGAATTTCCATGGCAGAATTCAAACCTAGGCCAAGGAACATTACCTGGGTGTCTCAATTAATTGGAGCAAATTACTGCAGATGCTGGAATCTATACTGAAAACAAAAAGTACTGGAGATCACAGCAGGTCAGGCAGCATCCATGGAGAGAAAGCAAGCTAATGTTCCGAGTCTAGATGGTTCTTCATCAGAGCTGAAGTGAAGTGTGGAGGGGGCAGCATTTATGCAACGTTGGCGGCGGTGCTTAAAATGACTGTGTTAAAATGACAGGCCTTTTTTAACACAGTGTCCTGCTCGCATGCCCACTTGTCTGTCCTCAGCATGCTGCAATGCTCCAGCAAATCACAACAAAAAGGTTCCCCATGGTAGGCTCATTCAGAAGGTCAGGAGGAATGGGATACAGGGGAACATAGCTGTCTGGATACAGAATTGGCTGGCCAACAGAAGACAGCGAGTGGTAGTAGAAAGAAAATATTCTGCCTGGAAGTCTGTGGTGAGTGGTGTTCCACAGGGCTCTGTCCTTGGGCCTCTACTGTTTGTAATTTTTATTAATGACTTGGATGAGGGGATTAAAGGATGGGTCAGCAGGTTTGCAGACGACACAAAGGTTGGAGGTGTCGTTGACAGTATAGAGGGCTGTTGTAGGCTGCAGCAGGATATTGACAGGATGCAGAGATGGGCTGAGAGGTGGCAGATGGAGTTCAACTTGGATAAATGCAAGGTGATGTATTTTGGAAGGTCGAATTTGAAAGCTGAGTACAGGATTAAGGATAGGATTCTTGACAGTGAGGAGGAACAGAGGGATATTGGGGTGCAGGTACATAGATCCTTTAAAATGGCCACCCAAGAGGACAGGGTTGTTAAGAAAGCATATGGTGTTTTGGCTTTCATTAACAGGGGGATTGAGTTTAAGAGTCGTGAGATCTTGTTGCAGCTCTATAAAACTTTGGTAAGACCACACTTGGAATACTGCGTCCAGTTCTGGTCGCCCTATTATAGGAAAGATGTGGATGCTTTGGAGAGGGTTCAGAGGAGGTTTACCAGGATGCTGCCTGGACTGGACGGCTTATGAAGTGAGGTTGACTGAGCTCGGACATTTTTCATTGAAGAAAAGGAGGAGGAGAGGGGACCTAATTGAGGTATACAAGATAATGAGAGGCATAGATAGAGTCGATAGCCAGAGACTATTTCCCAGGGCAGAAATGACTAACAAGAGGGGTCATAATTTTAAGCTGGTTGGAGGAAAGTATAGAGGGGATATCAAAGGCGGGTTCTTTACACAGAGTTGTGAGAGCATGGAATGCGTTGCCAGTAACAGTTGTGGAAGCAAGGTCATTGGGGACATTTAAGAGACTACTGGGCATGCATATGGTCACAGAAATCTGAGGGTGCATACATGAGGTGGTTGGCACAACATCGCGGGCTGAAAGGTCTGTTCTCTGCTGTACTGTTCTATGTTCTATGTTCTAAAAACTGGAAAGGCAACATCTGATCTTCAGACTAGGCACTTTACAACCTTGTGTGCTCAAAATTGATTTCAAGATCGTCAGACCATGAACCCATTCCTTCCCTTTCTTTTAGCTTTGCTTGTTACATTCTCTGTTATCATGTCCTCTCTCTGTCCACTCCCCCCATCCCAGTGGGACTGTCTGTGCTTTACAGTCTGGCAGTTAGACATGCTATTGTTCTGCCATTCTCACATTCTAATCACTTAATCTGAGCTATCAACATCCTTTGTCCCCCAACAGTCCAAGCCCATCCATCAATGCAGAAACGCTGGCCCATTCACACTTCACGTCAACTCTTATGAAGGATCATCTAAACTCGAAATTTTAGCTTGCTTTTTCTCCATGGATGTTGCCTGACCCTATGTGATCTCCAGCATATTTTGTTATCTGCATTAATTGCCTTGTAATAATATCACAAAGCCATCACCATTCCAACCATTGAAAACGGATTTATTTTTCAAAGACAAGAAAATATATATAAATCTTCAATGAATTTTCTTTCAGTTATTATGTTTCAGTTGTGTAAAACAAACAGAACCTGCTTACAGACAGAACTATACAGAAGGGAAAGCTTACCACTCTAAACAATTTTCGTTGTAATGGCGGATAAGAAGCGATTTCCTTTAAACTCCAATCACACGCCATATTTGGTCTCTGACCTAACCCACTGCAAGGCGCATCCAGAAGTATACGATCAAAGGATTCCGGTAGAAATGGAGGTCCTGCTATAGAAATCCAAAATATTTAGCTGCGTCAATTGAAACAAACATAATGACCATGCTTTTAAATTTGATAAGAATTGTACTGTGTTTCAACGAGGTTGAATTTAAGCTTGGCAGTTCGAATAAATTCTCTGATGATATTCTTCAAAGTATCTCAAATTAAATAATTTCCTTTGTCATATGCCGTGAAGAAGTCAGAATTAAAACATGTCTCATATTTATTTTCTCTCAACATCAGATCTGCTTCACCCTTCTTTTTCCTATAATTCATCTTAGGCAGAACAAAATAATGGTATGCTAGTAGGCTTTGTTCTAAAGTGTTAAAGATGTACAAGTAAATGTTGGAAATTACACCTAGACATTCACAGAATAATAAAAACTGCTTGGTCACATCCTTAGGCCACAAGACATATTTTAGAACACAAAGCCTTTTTTAATTAGAAGCACAATCTCAACTTCTCTGTGCTGTTTAATGTTATTCAATTCTTGTTTTCTTTCATACCTTGCCCATCCCAATTGCCTTCCTTTGCCAGTGCTTTAGTTCCATCATAACAAAACACTTTAATACATTTTAGTTGTAAATTCTCAGCATTCTGCTTTATCTTCTTCACTTTATTCGCAATTTTATCCATTGCTATTACTTCCCCCTGTCAAAATATTAAATGTTCCAAATTTTAGTGAGGTTACTGTTTTTGTACGTTTACAATTATCAAAGTCAAAAACTGAAATGCACACCAGACAAAATCTATGGAGAAAGGAAAAATGTTAATTTTCAAAAGTATTGTGCTTTGTCAGAACATAGTTACAGATTTCCAACATCTGCAATCATTTTCTTTGCCTGCTGACAAACTGTTATGGGGAATTTTATTGCTGAACTTGAAATATTCAGTTAGGAAACAATATTACTAAATTATAAAATAGTACATTTTATCTGCTAAAACATATACTAACTCAAAGTTGAAGCTTACAACTATACTTTTTCCATAATTATTAAAATGTGATAAAATTCTAAATTGCAACAAATAATTCTGGTCTAAAATTTTAAATGACAATTTCATGTATAAGAGTTTAATTTGTATGGTTATATTTTTCTGAACAGACAAGCAACAATAACCATTAAAAAAACCAATGCATCAAAATACCATTGGAGGGAACCAAAATCATACACCATTTAAAGCACTACACACAAGATTATATATATTACAGTGAGGATGAGTGCATAGGCCCTACCACTACTGCATAGTCCTTCCAAACCCACTTCTAATTCACCCTCACATTGCAGAATATTATGCAAAACTAGGATAAAAAGGATATATAAAACATACACTTAAACAGTCATTATTCCACCAAATGTTGTTAGAAATGGTCCATGCTGATCTCTGTTTATCAGGAATAGCAGTGATTGCACTAAGAAGAAATGAACAGAATTGCTTAATAATTCTGTCAGTTCTGACCCCATCTTAAAAAAAAATCTATTTCTTATTAAAAATGAAGACTCTCTCTCAACTGGGGAAGATGCAAAGGTTACAGGAGCTGAAAGGTAAATCCCTAAACTGTCTTATAGGAAATGGTCCCAAATCACAAATTACTTTTTAACATTCCCATTCTAAAAATCATGCATTTTTGGTCAAAAAACAAGCTTTTTTTCAATCTGTAAAGGGCAATTTATCTTAATTTTGGAAGAGGTCAGATTAAAAAAAAAGAAACCAAAATCCTTCGCTTGGTCCACTTTAGTGGCTCTACATCAACGTTTTCACAGTTAATTACTTAACAGTTGATCCTTAAAGGCTGACATTAGCTTGAACATAATTTGAATATGAGGAGTTAGGATGGTAAGATTAATTTGTATAATTCTGCACACTATGGTGTTCCATTTCATAGAATGATATTAAAATGATGAAATTTTACATGACATGTTTACCTGTACTAAATGTTTAAGCTAAATAACATATTTCTTTATCCTTTCAGGGGATGTGATTGTCAATATCAAGACCAGAATTTGTTGCCCATTACTAGTTGGACTTGAACTGTGTTACTTGCTAGGCCATTTCAGAGGGCTGTTCAAAGTCAACTACATTTCCACTTGGAGGCCAAAATGAGTAAGGGTAGTAGATTTAAAGTATTAAGACTCAAAACACAGAAGAGGCCTTTGGCCCATTGAGCCTGCATTGACAAAACTATACAAGTCCAAATTTCCAACATTTGGCCCATAACCTTGAATGATACTTCAAGTGCTCATCCATGCACTTAATAAAGGTTGTGAGATTTCCCCCCCTCTACTATTCTCCCAGGCAGTGCATTCCAGGTTCCCTCGGTGAAAAATGTTTCTTCAAATGTCTAAATCTTTTGCTCTTCACCTTAAAATATGCCTCCTCGTTACTGACCTCAACTAAGGAGAAGTTCTGTTTCTTATCCATCCTGTCTACGCCCTTATTATAATATACATCTCAAACAAGTCCCCCCTTAGCCTTTTGTGCTCTAAAGGACCTCAATCTATCCAGCCTCTTATCAATAAAATGCTCCTTCCCAGGGAAATTCCTGGTGAATCTCCTCTGTGTCCCCTCCAGTGCAATCACAAGCTTCCTATAGTGCGGTGGTCAGAACTGCACAAAGTACTCTAGCTGTGGCCTAACCAAGGTCCTGTACAGCATCAATATAACCACCCTGCTCTTATAATTTCTGCCACAACTATTAAAGGCAAGTGTCCCATATGCCTTCTTAACCATTCTATTTACATGCCCTGTTGAATTCAAGGGGTAGTTTTGTTGGTGAAAACAAACATCCCACCATTTTTTAAAATTAAAAAATGTGTCCAGTATTTTGGTCAAAGTAGTCTAATTTATTTCACAAAGCAGATTATTTTTCAGTGTTGTAGTCCTACCTTATCATTCATTAATGCTGCAATATGGGTGGTTTTTCCACCGGGAGCAGCACAAATATCCAAGATTCGCTCTCCAGGTTTGGGATCCAACACATGACTCACTACCACAGATGGCAAGTTCTGAATATTAAGAGAAGCATATTATTATTTGCTGTGTAGGCCTCCATGATTAATTTTGTATGTTTACTATATCTTAAATTAAAACCTCCACGTATATTAAGACAATTACTTTCAAAATTAAACTCTCAAACAATCCAGAATAATCTTTTATCACAAAAAGGGTAGGATTTAGATGACACCACATGTCTGTTAATATCACCTATTTAAATATACCTTTAGTGCTTAAGTGGATAGTAAAAACATCCGCTTTAAATTAATTGCACAAGTATTACTCTGCCTGATTTCCCATCTTTTTCTTCAGTACCTTGCCCATTGCTAAGGACGTTAATAGCTAAAGGGGTATTTAGTTCTAGGTGATTGCTGACAAGTGGAATTGCATTTCAAAGTAATTTCACAAGGATGATATAAGTCAATAAAAGCAAAGACTGTTATTCTTCTGCCAAGGATGCCCTAAACAACAACCATTATGTATACCTTGCCTTCTTTATGCTTAATGAAAAAAAAATTAACAACTGTTGAAAACACAAAGTTAAGTGCAAAAGTAAAATACTGCAAATGCTGGAAACCTGAACAAAAAAACCCCAGAAAATGCTAGCAATATTCAGCAGGTATAGCAGCACATGTAGAAGGAAAAAAGAGTCAACATTTCATATTGTAACTCTTCATCAGAACTGAAAAAGAAATTAAAATGTATTGAACATTAGCAGACCATTTCTTTTCCAGAGTTGGATTAGTGGCGCTGGAAGAACACAGCAGTTCAGGCAGCATCCGAGGAGCAGTAAAATTGACGTTTCGGGCAAAAGCCCTTCATCAGGCATTCCTCGAATGCTGCCTGAACTGCTGTGTTCTTCCAGCACCACTAATCCAGAATCTGGTTTCCAGCATCTGCAGTCATTGTTTTTACCTTTTCCAGAGTTGCCCATTTTGAAGAAATTCTGCCCTTCTGCCCAACAATGATCTTGTCTCCTTTATCTTGTTCATCTGTGTTTTGCTTTCACAATTTCTTCTCGTATTTGATTAGGCAGCTAATAAAGCTGTTACACAACCATATCGGTTTTCTCAGCAACTGTCTCTAAAACCAATTATTTTGATGTGGATTTAACTGAAATTCCAACCTTTGTGATTCAGATTCACCCATAATTCCACTTTATCACAGACCTTCCCTTGTACTCTATGCTACTTTCTCCCCACCCCACCCTCCTCTAGTTTATCTCTCCACACTCCAGGCTCACTGCCTTTATTCCTGATGAAGGGCTTTTGCCCGAAACATCGATTTCGAAGCTCCTTAGATGCTGCCTGAACTGCTGTGCTCTTCTAGCACCACTAATCCAGAACCAACTTCAAACTGGGTCCATAAGTCAAATTTCATCTAATTCTGGTCACTGAGCTGAATCACTGGGCTACACATATCTGTTGCTCCCGATGCGGTCTCCTTTACATTGGGGAGACTGGGCGCCTCCTAGCAGAGCGCTTTAGGGAACATCTCCAAGACACCCGCACCAATCAACCAAACCACCCGGTGGCCCAACATTTCAATTCCCCCCTCACTCTGCCGAGAATATGGAGGTGCTGGGCCTCCTCCACCGCCGCTCCCTCACTACCAGACGCATGGAAGAAGAACGCCTCATCTTCCGCCTCGGAACACTCCAACCCCAGGGCATCAATGTGGA
>NC_057714.1:75928927-75947632 GCF_004010195.1 Chiloscyllium plagiosum
ACTCTCTCCCCACCCCTACCCTCCTCTAGCTTATCTCTCCACGCTTCAGGCTCTCTGCCTTTATTCCTGATGAAGGGCTTTTGCCCGAAACGTCGATTTTGCCTGTCCTCGGATGCTGCCTGAATTGCTGTGCTCTTCCAGCACCAATGATCCAGAATCTGGTTTCCAGCATCTGCAGTCATTGTTTTTACCTACACGATACACTCCCCAGTCAGTGAATCTCAATGCAGGATGAGTAGGAAAGCAGAGTGCAAAATCCAGCAGGTAACCAGCCTGCCACTCACACACTCCTGCTCCCACTGCAACTTTACCAACCGCATTGAATGCACTGGCTGGCCCTTAATCACACCACAATTGCGATTTAACTGGCAGAAAGAAAGTCCATGCCAAGAACCCAGCCCCGCAGGTTCCCAAGTGGGTTGGTAATGATGGACCCCTCCTTAATGCATTCAACACATGACTCCTTTCCTTGAGACCTAAGACTTAGCTGCCACCCCTTTGCCCCTACAGTTCCCCATTCCCATGGCCTCATAACTCACAGAAACCCACTCATTTGCCACGCCCTGCTATCCACAAAGCTTATGAAGTCCTGATCCAGCATTGATCACCTTCTCCAACCCGAGTTTAGTACTGGCAGTGACCATGGCTCCCACTGACTGTAACCAGGTCAGCCAGGTGGACCTCACAGAATATGAATTACCTGATTGGGTTGTTAATCTGGTCCAATCAGAGAGTCCTGGCTGACAGAGTGGAGCAGGAGTGTCCCCAAGGTCCCGTACTTTCCCCAGAAACCTGTGCCCCACAACCTGACCTGCCTCTGGAATTTTAGTTTTGTCGCTTTTAAGGAGGTATCACAGCAGGCCCTGTACAGACTGCTGCTGCACACCGTCCACCTCTTCTCCCTCATCCATCACCCGGAGACATCTTGGTGTGCCAATTAGCTACCAGTCAGGAGGATCTCTAGTGGAGGGCTCTCTACGGGGGAGTCCTCTCCCTTTCTCTCGGATCTGGGGTGGTGGGTGCTGCACGCAGCGGTCCCCTGCAGCTGCAGATTGCGGTGGCTCATGGACTCCCAGCCCAACTGCTTGTTTGTGGTGCTGTGGAGTCCGTGGACAATGTATATATTGGGTGCGGGCGCTTGCACTCTCTTTTTGATTTTCTTAAAAACCTTCTTGTCTGTTTCTGGTTGCTCCTGATCTTCGGGCACCCAGTACGGAGGGGGAGGGCAGGTCTGCTGACCTCCTAATGGGCCTGCTCCTGGGCCTGGCCAAACTGGCCATAAACAGGTCCAGGCAGCGGGCCATGGAGGGGGTCATTAGAGCCGATTGCCTGCCCCTCTTCAGCGGTTATGTTAAACCCCGGGTGTCTCTGGAGAAGGAGCACGCGGTCTCCACCAACACCCTTGAGCTGTTCAGGGACAGGTGGGCACTGCAGGGAGTGAAGTGTATTATTTCTCCATCCAACTCTATTTATATTAATCCCTGCCCTTCCCCCTCACTTTTGATCATGCAGCATTGCCCTCTAACAAGGGCATTGCTTGTCACTGGCCACTTGGGTGTTTCCTTTCTTCCTGGTGGTGGAAATTGAATAAAAATTTGTCTACTTTGTGTCTTTCACTGGGTCTCACACCTGCACACACACGACATGTGTGCTGAGGAAAAATAAGCACTACCGCAGTTAGGCAGTAGTGTGGGGGAAAATTAAAACAAAAAACAGGAGTGGCAGAGGTTCTGAAAAAAAAAGGACAGGAGAGTCAGACATTTCAAAAGAAAAAACAGGAAAAAAGAACAGGAGTGTCAGAGATTCTGACAGGAAGCTGGAGCAGTGTCAAGGACTTGGTGATGGGATACAGGCCTCTGTGGAGTTATTTCAGCTCCCAGCCTTAGATTGGCTGGCATCTAAGGCTGTCTGAGGTACAGATGTTTGTCCTCCCAAGTCAAGGTTGCAGGATAGATATCCTTTCCTGAGTGGGCTTGCCTTCAGCCCTTTTGGCAGGGAGCCAGTCTGGCAGGCACCATAGCGTGCTGCAAAATTCAGCCCCTTAACTCAGTTTCTGTCTCCACAGACGCTTCCAGACCTGCTGCTGAGTATTTGCAGCATTCTCCACTTTTGTTTCTGTACAAGAAATACTTCGGGAATGCCATGCAGAAAGTACAGAGCTCTCAGCAAATTCAGCAAAAGCAGATTATAACACTGGAATGAAATAAATAATGAATGATTTGCAATGACACATGAACCATATAATTTCAAGCAATAGTACAATTTTTCCTTACCTGCAAAAATAGCAAACTAGGCAAGACGTTGTCGAATGATGGGCTGATGTAAACTGGTTCTGTCATTCTGATTCCCACACCCCTGGGAATGAGCATATGGCAAATGCAGTACTTGAAAAATATTGGACACATCAGCCACAATTCAAATCTTTAAGCATTTTAATAGGTTTTTTATGAATGCATTAATATTGGTATAAAGGATACCAGCTTCATGTTATATAGGTCTTTGTTATACATTCGCTCTACTTTGTGACAAACTTAGAGCTATGTCAGAAAAAAATTAATTTGTAAAAAAATCTGCTTTTGAACTAAATCAAATGGATCTGTTATTGCTGTTAAAAATCCTGGAATACATGTTAGCTAATGGAACACTGATTTCATCTCAAAAAGACCAGAATACAAAGGGGTGCATGTTATGTGGCAGTTCTACAAAGGTCTGATTAGAAACTATTTAGAGTACACAATGCAGTTGTAAACGCAGTTCAGGAAGAACATTTGTTTTAGGAGAAGTTACAGTGCAGATTCACCGGAATGATGTTGGGGCTAGAAGGATTCAACTGGAAGGATAGGTTGCAGAGAACGAGGCATATTTTCCCTTTGAAAATAAAAGCTGAAGGAATGATCTAAATGAAATGCTTAGATTGTTTAATGGAGTTTATAGGATAGATAGAGAGAAATCATTTCCATCAGTGAGAGAGTACAGAACAAAGGAGCACAGCCGAAAAGTTAAAGCTCAGCCACTTAGAAATATTGTCAGGAATTGCATCTTCAAATTTCAGTTAAAATCTACAGGTCTCCCTCCCAAAACTATTGTTGCAGGGTCAATTAAAAATTTCAAAAATTACTTTGATCGGCTTTAGTTAATGATTACGTAACCAAGATTGGTGGGAGGAGACAGAGGTACAGTTCAGTCAGGATAAAACTGAATAGTGGAATGAGATCAGTAGGATGAATGAATTGACCTATTATCTATGATCCTATTTTGCGATTTTTTTAAACCAACAGTTCCAGAGATGTTATGAGTTGTTGGAGTTGTTGGGACTTGAACAAGGGGTTTTTTAGTTCAGAAAAAGGGACACTACCACTGCTCCATAAGATAACCATGATATTCTATGGTTCACGTTCATTTCTAAAATACATCGTTAAAAGTTAAAACTCTTTAAACAATTTATGCACCATGTGTGTCCCAAATCTCAAATAATTGTTGGACATGTTACAAAGCTTTTACAAAAGTCAGGAATAAAATATTCAAGGAGTGGATCACATCTATAATTTATCAAGCACCGTGACAAGATTGATAAGATTAATAGAAATTTTGCTTATGACTCAATATATATGGTTATTTTGGAAATAATAAAGCAACTGTGCACAAAAGCACACAATACTTCAAAACATTTACCTTAAAGTGCAATTTGAGGAAAATATTTCATTGCGACTTAATTCAGCAATTCCATTCCCTACAAATGTTTTTGATCCCACGAACTCTACTGCACCTCTTTTACACTTGCCACCAATATCGGAATATACAGAAACAGCATCCCCATCTCTCATTACTGAAACAAAGGAAGAGCATTTTCATTTTTCTGGATAAATAAATGAGAAGTAAAATGCAAAATCTAGGATTAACTTTGGACTTTATAGAAGGATTTTTACACTATTTGTTTGTAACTTTGGTTAGTCTTAATGGGTGAATGCAAAATGATATTTTAGACTTGTTTACATATAGTTCTAACTCACAATCTCTTTAGACTAAATGAGTAAAGATATCATGTGATATGGCAGTGAACAATATAATTTAGAAAGACTGTACACCAAACCTTTAAACTTATGACATGACTGTACACTCCAGAATGAAAATAATTTTCTTCAAAGTGGACCAGTAAGATGATATAAACATAGTTTACGTTTTGGAGCTGAGAGGATGCCAGGGATAAAAACATGTGCTCCACGAAGTACAGCATTCCCACACTGTGCCCCCACAATCACTTCTATGGAGTGCCTCTGCAGATTTATCCTGGAAACAGGAAATAACTGTTTTCAAACAAATTTCCTTGAATACATAATGTTGAATTAGATTCCTTTCAATCTATTTTGATGCACTCTACAATCTATTTCAAATGTATATTAAGAAAGTAAGGACAGTTTTATCTTTAAAAAAATTCAAATCATGACTTATTTTAGGGAAAAAAGGATAAGAGATGACAAGGCGCAGGTTAAATTGAGGGGTCATGGGTGGAGATGGGATGGAGAGAGGGGAGAAGAGAAATAGAGAGAAAAAGGAGAGACAGAGAGGGCAGGAGAGATAGAGAATGGAGTGTGTGTGAGAGCGAGAGAGAGAGGAGAGAAAAAGGGAGGAGAGAAAAAGGGACAGAGTGGGAGAGAGAAAAACAGAGATAAGAGAGAGAGGGAGTGTAAGAGGGAGAATGGAAAAGAAGTAAGTGCAGGAGGTTGGGCAGAGGAAAGGAGATTGAGCAGGGTGGGGAGAAGTGGTAAGGCAGAGGGAGAACAGTGGGGTATCTGGGAAGGAGAAATGCAGAAAGTGAATGAACAACATTAATGAGCGTTCTAGAGTGAATTTCTTTCTTCAATCTTAGTCTATATCCATACCTAGGACCAATAACTGGTATTAGAAGAACATCTGGAAGCTCTGGATGTTCCAGTACTGGAATATCACTCATAGGCCATCCTTTACATTGCTATAAATTAAGTAATATAGTTAAGTCAATCTTCAAAGTCACCAAAATATTTTTAATTTTAACAATATATATAATTTTGCGAAATTCTCTTAAAACCTTGAGTGAATTAAACATAAATAATTCTCATACACTAATTTAGTTTCTTCTTCAAAAGCATGCAGCATGCTTTTAAATGAACGATTCCTTGCTTCTAAAAATATATTCCTTGCTTTAGGCTTCTTCTGCTCTAAGCTCAGTACTGAATAACATCTCATTACTTATAACTATATTCTATAAAATATACAGAGATCAGACAAGAACATAGCTAATGGCAGAGCAAGCTTGTAGGGCAAAATAATCTACTTCTACATCTAATTGATAAGAACATAGGAACAGGAGAAGGCCATTCAACCCCGTAAGTCTGTTTCACCTTTCAATGTGATCATGGCTGATCTGTGGCTTAACTCCATATATATGCCTTGGCCAATATCCCTTAATACCTCTGCTTAGAATTGCTTTTAACATCTCTCCAAATAGTCTGGCCTTAATTCTCAGACTATGCCTCCTAGTTCCAGAATCCACAATCAATCAATCTAAATAGTTTATCTTTATCTACCTGGTCTTTTACAATTAATATATTGAAGACTTTGATCAGATCATCTCTTAAACCTTCTAAATTCTAGAGAAAACAGGACTAATTTATATAATCTCTCCTCATAACTTAACCTCTTAAGTCCAGGTATCATTCTCTAAACCTACAAGTCCAATCATGCATGTTTACAATGCAGGAGAGTTTCATTTGGACCAGACAAGTAAAGCAGGCATTATACTGAACTCTCAATTCATCTCTTTGGAAGAATACAGTCAAATAAAGCATCAATTATAAAGAGACAATGAATATCTAGTTTTTCAAAACCTCCGTGACTAGTGTTTTGTGATGGCATGATTTGCTTTAAGGAAAATTTCGACTTCAGTTTACTGATATTCTTAGCATTTTTGAATTGAACAGTTTTATCATTCACTTCAGAAAGTTTGCAACCCATGCACTTTTGCTTTGTACTCCCCAGAAAGCCAGTAAGTAAGACCAAAGTGTTCAAAAGTTTGATTGTTTGCCAAAAAAGGTGCTTTCTGCCTTTCGAATCCATTTTATTTGCTCTTAAATGTGCATCTGATTGTAAACAAATGTGGTGATTTTAACTAGCAATTTCCAATATTACAAATTTTTTGCCACAGAGTATCAATGACAAATATTTTTTTAAAAATCAGCAAACAATCAACATATTAATTATCAGTCATTCCCAATTTCCTGAAGGACAGACAGGTAATTTCTCTGTCTGAAATTGTATCTCAACGCATTTCATTGGAGTTTGTGCAGGTGTGTGAAAATCTCTTGGGAAATTAGACAGATATACATCTTCAATCAACTTGCAACATAACATGCCAATGGCACACAACTGTACACACAAAACATAAATTGTATAGGTACTTAAACTAAAATAAATAATTTTGTACTCCTAAACTTCATAACTCAACAATTTAATTAGAACAACTTGCTGGTAACTTTTGTAAACAAATTAATCATCGTGTTGTTCTGAACCTCATTTTGATGTAAATTCATTTTGATAGTTAACATATTACATTCAGACAAAATATTGTAGAGAAAAGAAAACGAGATAGCAAATCTGGTTAGCCTGGTGAAGTCACAGAATGATTTAACATCTTTAAAATATGAACAAACTGAAGCAGATCAAACCTTCTGGAGCTCTTCAGTCAACAGCTTTTTAACTTGATCAGTGGATGCTGCACAAGTATTGACCCTAATGCACGTGAAAGCTGGAGGATGCGATAAACGGCTCAGTAGAGATTCAAATTTAAAGTTGGACTGTTCAGATTGTATATTTGCCAGAATCTAAAAATACAACAATATTCTCAAAATAAAGAATTTAAAAAAACATGATTAAGTGGTACAGTAAAGTCAGTTTTTAGGTGCATTGAGTAAACAATTATAAGACTTAAAGACCCAGCAAATGCATTAGGAAGATGATTGTTGTTGAAGTGTAGGTACCAGTTGCATTTTGGGACCATATGGGAGTACTAATGCAGCTGATTCCATAGGAATTATCAGTAAGGTTAATTTTGGAAATCCCAGTTGAAATTAGCGACCTCACCTCAGAGAGTTCTACTTCACTTACCTTACAGTTAACTAGGAAAAATCGGAGTGATGAAGTCTTGTTCTAATTCCTAGCCAACTGTAAAACTGAAACTGATTCACCATTGATCTTCCACAAGCGCCAGATTCTCCCACTGTGACTTATGAAAGCCACCCCTCACCCTGGTTCCAGATCCACACTAAATCATAAAATTCCTGCAGTGTGGATAGAGGCTATTTAACCCACTGACTATGCACAACCCTCCAAGGAGCATCCCATTCAAACCCACCTCCTACCATGTCACTGTATACCCACATTTACCACGGCTAATCCACTCAATCTGCACATCATGGACACCACGGGGTAATTTAGGATGAACAATCCACTTAATCTGCATGTGTTTCGATGGTGTGAAGAAACCGGAGCAACCAGTGGAAAGCCCCTCAGACACAGGGAGAACGTGCAAACTTCACACAATCACCTAAGGCTGGAATTGGACTCAGGCCTCTGGTGGTGTGAGCCAGCAGAGCTAACCACTGTGTTACCATACTGCCCAGAACTGAAACCATACCGAACTGCAACCATAAACCAGCAGACATTTGACTCTCTCACACTGATTCCACAACCCTTGCACTCCACCCCCCTCACTTACTGTCTCTAAATAATTGCTGCAGTGTCCTTTAAACCAAGATAAACAACATCTGCTGGTGCAAAAGGGGGCATGGTTACAGTGCCAATTCACACCATTGCTGTCTGCGGAGTCCTTGAATGGACTATACTGCAGATCTGCCATGGAACGTTGTCTAGAAAACACCTCTAAAAGTAAGCAGGACCATTTGCAAGAATACTGACCCAAGGGCAAAACTGATATTTACCCTGCAATGAGAAGATAATGATGATTTATTGACCAATGGACTTTGACTGGTAGCGATGCTACTATACAGAATGTAGCCATTAATAATGATTGACAGTTAACTGCATACTTTATTTAAATTTCAAACCAGGGAGGTTGACTCTGATTGTTTACAGCATTGTCCTGAGAAATCAACCAGTGAATGGCTATTACCTATTTCATAGAGTTGAAACAGGTGCAGTGCCTATACATGTATATGTTCCTTCCATCTGCAGAGAACAGGGCCTTGTGTATCAATTTATGTCAATATAGTTGTTTCAGCATTATTCTTTGCACATTCAGGATTATCCAGCAAATTTTGTCCGAATTCAGAAGCACTTCAAGTTGAATATCTGCTGACTATTTTGTAGTTGGGTACAGCTAGTACTTTGCTTGTTGCAATCAGCAGAAAAGGACTTGCTGTTTGATGCAATTCATCAGACATTGGAAAGGAATTGAGACATTATGTTGAGGTTGTACAGGACATTGGTGACACCTCTTCTGGAATATTGTGTCCAGTTCTGGTCACCCACTTATAGAAAGGATATTATCAAACTGGAGAGGGTTCAGAATTGATTTATCAGGGTGTTGTCGAGTTTGGAAGATTTGAGTTATAAAGAAAGGGATGGATAATGCTGGGATAATCAGGTAATCCTTGCCCTCATGCAGGAAGACCAAGACAACATTCAGGCTTGGATTAATTAGTGACAAGTAACATTCACCCCATACAAGTGCCATGCAATGACCACCTCCATGGAAGACATTTTATCTATCCTCCCTTGGTGTTCATTGACATTATTTTCACTGGAGGCATAGGAGGTTGAGAGATGACCTGATAGAAGTTTATAAAATAATCGAGGTATAGATAGAGTTGATGGTAGTCGTCTTTTCCCTAAGATGGGGAATTTAAAGACTAGGGGGCACATTTTTGGGTGAGAGGAAAGAGATTTAAAAAAAAGACAAGAGGGGCAAATGTTTTACACAGAAGGTAGCTCACATGTGGAATGAACTTCCTGAGGAAGTGGTGGATGCAGGTACAATGACAACATTTAAAGATATTTAGATGGATACATGAATAGGAATGGTTTGGAGGGATACGGTCCAGAAGGCAAATGGGACTTTGCTTTGGAATTATGTTTGGCTGGTTGGACAGAAGGGTCTGTTTCCATGCTGTATGACTCTATGCTTGATCTTCCCAATTGGTATTCTTGTGAATTATGCTGATCAGTGCCAAACAAAAAGCTTTGACAAAATGTGCCTTTTCTCAGTTATACACAAACTGATGTTTTAATCAGTGAAGATCATATTCAATGATTGAAAACTAATTACAGTGCTGCAAAAATCCAACCATGTTTTACATTATTTTTGGTTTTGTATTATACATAAACGTACTACTTAAAGGAATTCAGGAATGAAATACTTAAATTATTTCACAAAAATTATTTTGAATATTCGGGTTCTAATTTGTTCATTCCCTTTTACATTACAAAGAATTTTAGCAATCACTACAGTCTAAATACGTGCCTTAGTAACTTATGTCATTGAGTCAGAGCACTATCTGGTATTTCATAACTTTTAATAGTATCTTTTCAATTTACTTCTTCTGAATGCCACTTCTTTAAAAGGATCATTACCTCTTTATTCTTAAAGACACTTAGGAGATATGCCTCCACCTCTGGCTTCAGAGAAATTCTGGGGAACACTAGGACCATTTTGCTGTATTCAGTGGCTTCGAACCCAGGTTTCACTGAAATAAAATAACAAATACAGGTCAAACTGTACAAAAATCTGTAGCATTTTTCCCCAAGAGTACAGGGTTAATTTCAATTCAAGATATTAGTAAACTGCAACTAAACAGTAGTGTGTTCTAACTTACTGATACTGAAAAGATGTCACTGAAGGTTGGAGATGCTACAGTCAGATTTTTAAACAAATTAAATGCTTAGACAACTGAATTCCAGAAATAAGGTGCGTCACCACCCATAATATTAAAAAAAATTGACAAAGTGTGACAAAAAGGAGCCCAAGTGAAAAAGAAGTCAGTGGGAATCAAAGGGAAAACTCTGCACGAAAACTAGCATAGAGGAAGGTCGTTATGATTGTTGCAGGCTGGTTGTGGCTGTCAGAGGCTACTCATCAGCCTCAAGGGACTGTGGCAGGAGTTCGTCAGGACAGTGTTCCAGCCCAACCATCTTCAGTTGCTTCATCAATGATAAACTTTCCATCAGTAAGGTCAAGAGTGGGAATGTTAGCTGATGATGGCATAGTGTTCAGAACTATTTGCACTTCCTCAGATAATCAGGTAATCCTTGCCCTCATGCAGGAAGACCAAGACAACATTCAGGCTTGGATTAATTAGTGACAAGTAACATTCACCCCATACAAGTGCCATGCAATGACCACCTCCATGGAAGACATTTTATCTATCCTCCCTTGGTGTTCATTGACATTATACAATTCCCAAATATCAGAAGCTGGAGATTGCTATTGACTAGAAACTTAACTGGACAAGCCATAAAATACTGTGGTAATAAAAGCAGGTCAGATGCAGGAAATACTGTAGCAGATACTAACCCCCTGACTCCCCAAACTCTACCAACATCTATAAGCCACAAGTCAACAATGTAATGGAACACAATTCACTTATCTGGATGAGTGCAATTCAAACAACATTCAATAGGCTCAACATTATCCCACTCAACTGGCATTTTATCCACCACCTTAACCATTCGTTCCAACATACCATCTGCAAGATGTACTACAATAACTGACTAAGCCTTATTCAACAGGACTTTCCAAACGTGAAACCTCTATCATCTCTAATTAACAAGTGTATTCCCAAGCTTCCATTACTAAAATTGTCAAGCTCCAAGCAAAGTCAAATATTATTCTGACTTAGAATGACATATTGTTCCTCTACTATTGCTGAGTTAAAATCCTGAAACTCCTTTCCTTACCGCAATAAAAGTGTACCTAAACACAGGGAATACAAAGGTTTGATGCAATTAGGTGCCGAACTGCCGCAAAAGAGAGAGCATCCCTTCTTCCAGGAAAATTGTAAATCAGTTTTTCAAAAATGAATTCCTTTACCTAAAGTACTTATTTTTATTCCTTAGCATTTTCAAACATTCACAAGCACAGCAAAATAACAGGAAACCTGCACCAACCGGATAGAAAGGCAGTGGGTAACATGCAAGAAGGATTTACCAATATCCTAACAAAAATAAGAAAAGCATTACATTCAGGAAAAGCTAAGTAAACTGTGGCTGTGTTGTCAGAACAGAAAAATTCTGAAGTTGTGACCTGGTCAAATTCTTTAAGGTTATGAAGAGCTTACTTGAGAAAGGACGTACTGGCACTGGAGGGGGTTCACAGAAGGTTCACTAGGTTGATCCGGAGTTGAGATGGTTATGAATCTGTGGAATTTCCTGCCCAGTGAAGCAGCTGAGGTTACCTCATTGAATGGTTTGAAGGCAGATAGAATTTTGAACAGTAAAGGAATTAACAGTTCTGGTGGGTGGTGGATAAGTGGAGCTGAGTCCACAAAAAGATCAGCCATGATCTTGTTGAATAGCAGAGCTGGCTCGATGAGCCTGATGGCCTACTCCTGCTCATAGTTCTTATGTTCACGGTAACTCAGTGGTTATCACTGCTGCCTCACAGCACCAGGGTCCCAGGTTCGATTCCAGCCTCGGGTGACTGTCTGTGTGGAGTTTGCACATTGTCCCGGTGTCTGCGTGCATTTCCTCCAGGTGCTCCGGTTTCGTCCCACAGTCCAAAGATGTGCAGGTTAGGTGAATTGGCCATGCTAAATTGCCCATAGTGTTAGGTGCATTAGTCAGAGGGAAATGGATCTGGGTGGGTTACTCTTCGGAGGGTCGGTGTGGACTTGTTGGGCCAAAGGGCCTGTTTCCACACTGTAGGGAATCTAATCTAATCTTATAATTCAATGTACGAGCTACAGAAGATGCTTATACTCAGGGGAGAGTTTAGAATTAGGAACCATAAACATATGATGGTAGCTAATGCACCCAATATAAGAATGGAGGAGAAATATCTTTATCCACAGAGCAGTTGGGATTTTGCTCTGACATTTGTCATTTCAATAATCTGCTGAACTCATTCAGTGAAAAGTTCTGGATAGCATAGTGACTTAACACTCACTGATGGGTTGGAGAGAATCTCAAATTCCTCAGCACCAAAATAACACAGTGGAAGTTTTCATGGATCCCAGAAGAGCGCTTTAGACATGGGACCATGCTACTCTACTTTCCAAATTGTAATATTACAGAGTTTGAGAAATTGCTTTTTCATTGTTCTGAAGTTCTGTTATAGACAGGAAGCAATTTGCATGTTTGGATTTGACCTATTCAGATGTACTTAGTATTAAATGCAGAGTACAACAAGGCTCCATTCTTGCTCTATTTCTTCCTATCTCCATCAATGACATGGTAGGTCATCTCCTTTCTGTATTACATTCACTCATGAAATGAATGTATTGTACCCAATCTCTAGCATAGAGGAATATTTCTTTAAGTAAAGCAGGTGTCTAAAGTTTGTGTAAAGATTTATAGCTCGAGTTCTGATTGTTGTGGTTGTGGGTATGTTTGCCGAGCTGCAAAGTTGATTTGCAGACGTCATATTCCCTGTCTAGGTGACATCTTCAGTGCTTTGAAGCCTCCTGTGTGCTGCTGACATGCGTCTTCTGGAATTTATTTGGTTCCATTTCTGCTGCTTCTGGTTATTTGTTGTCGTGGCTGGTATATCCAAATACTCCATACAATCATCACAGGAATTCCTAGACAACATCAAGAACACAAACATAGACAAGAACGAAGCAATGGTCTCATGTGATGTAACGGCACTGTTCACTTCAATTGACAAAACTCTAGCCAAAGAGACAATAGCCAAGCTCCTGGACAGATAGAAAAGACAACACGATGGGGAACCTATCAATACGGACTGCATACTCAAACTACTAGACCTGTGCATGATGACACACTTCACATTCAACAACCAAATATATGATCAGATCAATGGAACACCTATGGGATCACCCATCTCTGGGCTCATAGCAGAAGCAGTGATGCAAAGACTGGAACAAGCAACCCTACCACAAGTCCAACCCAAACTCTGGATCAGCGATGTAGACGACACTTTTGTTATCATTAAGAGCACAGAAATTGAGAACACACACCAAATCATCAACACCATACTGAAAGGGATCATATTTACGAGGGAGGAGGAAACTAACAATCAACCTCCATTCCTGGGTTGATGGTACAAAGAACACAGAATAGTGAATGCTCCATAAAAGTGTACAGGAAAGCCACACACACACACACACACCGACCAGGTCCTGAATTACTACGGCAACCACACAAATACACACAAGAGAAGCTGCATTAGGACACCGTTCAAAAGGGCTACAACACAGTGCAGCACTCCCGATCTACGAAGGGAAGAAGAAGAGCACCTCTACAGAGTCTTCGCGAAGACTGGATATCCCCATTACTTCATCCGCAGATACCCAACAGACAAACAACGTGACGAAGACATGCCACCTTATATAAAAAACATCTGTGAACTGACAGCCAGACTTCTCCGACCACTGGGATTCATGACAGTCCATAAACCAACAGCCATGCTCAGACAACAACTTACCAGGATAAAAGACCCGATACCCATCATGTGCAAGACTAACGTAATTTACAAGATTCCATGCAAAGACTGCATGAAACTCTATATAGGGCAAACAGGCAGACAACTAGCAATCTGCATCCATGAACACCAACTAGCCACTAAATGCCATGACCAGCTGTCCCTGGTAACCATGCATATAGATGACAGGGACCACAAATTCGACTGGGACAACAGAACGATCATAGGACAAGCTAAACAGAGGACAGCCGGAGAATTTCTGGAAGCATGGTCTCATCCACAGACTCTTACAACAAACCCATTGACCTAGACCAATATACAGCCCACTATAAAAGGTACAACTGGAACTGGAAGCAGCAGAAATGGAACCAAATAAATTCCAAGAGACACAGTACAGCAGTACTTCACAGGAGGCTCCAAAAAATCTGCAAATCAACTTCCCAGCTCGGCAAACATACCCACAACCATGAAGAAGGTTCACCTGGCTATCATCATGTTTGCTTCCTGAACGTGTAGAGGGAAGGGGTCCATAACAAGTCATAGAGATGTACAACATGGAAACAGACCCTTCGGTCCAACTTGTCCACACCAACCAGATATTCCAACCCAATCTAGTCCCACCTGCCAGCACCTGACCCATATCCCTCCAAACCCTTGTACTAGCCTCCACCACTTCCTCTGGCAGCCCATTCCACACACACACCACCCTCTGTGTGAAAAAGTTGCCTTTTAGGTCTCTTTTATATCTTTCCCCTCTCACCCTAAACCTATGCCCTCTAGTTCTGGACTCCCCCACCCCAGGGAAAAGACCCTATTAACGCTATTCATGCCCCTCATGATTTCATAAACCTCTATAAAGGACACCCCTCAGCCTGTGACGCTCCAGGGAAAACAGCCCTAGCCTAATCAACCTCTCCCTATAGTTCAAATTCTCCAATCCTAGCAGCATCCTTGTAAATCTTTTCCGAACCCTTTCAAGTTTCACAACATTCTTCCGATAGGAAGGACACCAGAATTGCACGCAATATTCCAACAGTAGCCTAACCAACGTCCTGTGCAGCTATAGCATGACCTCCCAACTCCTGTACTCAATACTCTGACAGATAAAGGAAAGCTTACAAAATACCTTCTTCACTATCCTATCTACCTGCGACTCCACTTTCAAGGAGCTATGAACCTGCACTCCAAGGTCTCTTTGTTCAGCAACACTCCCTAGGACCTTAACATTAAGTGTGTAAGTCCTGCTAAGGTTTGCTTTCCCAAAATGCAGCACCTCGCATTTATCTGAATTAAATGCCATCTGCCACTCCTCAGCCCATTGGCTCATCTGATCAAGATCCCATTGTCATCCGAGTTAACCTTCTTCATTGTCCACTACACCACCCATTTTGGTGTCATCTGCAAACTTACTAACTACATCTCTTATGCTCATATTCAAATCATTTATATAAATGATGAAAAGTAGTGGGCCCATTGGTTGGAGTTATACCCAATGTAAGATTGTTGTGGTTGTTGAACGCCATCTCAACCCTAGATCATCTCATCATGGGTTTGTCAGGGTAGTGTCCTCAACTTAACCATCTTCAGCTGCTTCATTGATGATCTTCCCTCTGTCGTAACGTCAGAAGTGAGATGTTCACTATGTGATGTAGTGTATGCTTTAATACCCACTGATGATTGTTCAATTTTCAGCACTATGGATGACTCTCTGGATACCGAAAAAGTTCACATGCAAATTGCAGACAATATCCAGGCATCTGGGATTTGAAATATTGGCATATTTATTACGTTAATAATAATTATAATATTTACTCTTGTATGGAGAAAGCAAGACCAGGGCAGGAAGTAGCCATAATATATCCAATCCACTTTTTAAAAGTCTTGGACCACAGCAATAACACTTGGGGTTGAATACTATCTTCTAAGAGCTGGATCTCACTGTGCCTCCATCCACATAGTATTTGGGCTGACACCATCTATCATCACACCGAATGCAATATGCTTGATAGATAGATTCCAAGTAGGAAGCACATCCACCATATTCAAATTGATAGTCAATAGACCATAACTATTATTTTTGTAATTCACGGATCATTGTGGTCAGTCACTGAACAAATTCATTAGAGGTTGCTCATGTACTTTTAACAAAAGAATATCAAACTGCACATAAAAAGAAACTATGCAAACTCTGTTTTAAATGGTCTTAGTACAAATATCAGAAGCAAAAGCCATGTATGTTCTCAAACCTCCAGTGAAGTGTTCACCCTGTTACTACTTTGAAGTTCTGAGTTCAGTGGTATAACTATACTTAATTTCTTTCTGGTAAACATCTGCATTCACTTGATGTGATTTCCTTGGATAATATCCTCCTTCTGAGGGCCTAAAACAAAATGCTAACATAGTTCACGTTTTCTTAACACACATTCTGTAAACTCATGCATTTAACAACCTTGTAAGAGGTCTTCCTCTCTGAACCTTAAAAATCTCTGTATGCCAAGCTTCACTCTTACTAACTTTAAGCCACTTAAGGCATCTTTATGTCCTGACTGTTTTGGAGATGGCTAAACTGCAATGAAGTCACCGACTTTTTATCTCTCAATAGTCTCCTTCACTCTGAAAGAAACTTCCACATTTACTGACCTTCCTAATGGTTCTTCTTTTATGGAAGGAAAATTGTTTCTGTCTCCTTGTGTATTTGGGCACTTAGAGTCAAAGAGATGTACAGCACGGAAACAGATCCTTTGGTCCAACCCGTCCATACCGACCAGATATCCCAACCTAATCTAGTCACACCCACCAGCACCCGGCCCATATCCCTCCAAACCCGTCCCATTCATATACCCATCCAAATGTCTCTTAAATGTTGCAATTGTACCAGCCTCCACCACATCTCTGGCAGCTCATTCCATACACGACTTGAAGCAACTTCTTCCTTCAGTTTCATTTTTTGGTTTCTAAAGCATTATCAATGGGGCCTCATGATATTCCCACATGAATAATTTCCCTCAAGTGGCTTTCCTTGGCCTCCCCATTCATCTTTTCTTCTAGAAGACAATCAATAAAACTGACCCCTTCGACCAACAAATTGGTCATCTAACTCTATGTGATCTTACATGTCAAAGTGCCAATCTGTGTTTATTTAAATTCTGTGAGATGCCTTGGGTTGTTTATGTTCTAGATGTATATTTTCTCACTGAGCTGGAAGGTTCATTTTCAAACGTTTTGTCACCATACTAGGTAACATCATCAGCGAGTCTCTCGTGAAGCACTGGTGTTATGACCCGCTCTCTATTTGTGTTTAGGTTTCCTTGGGTTAGTGATGTCATTTCAAGAAGAAATTACATCACCAATCCAAGAAAACCTAAACACATAAATAGAAACTGGATCATAACACCAGTGCTTCACCAGAGACTCACGGATGATGTTACCTAGTATGGTGACGAAACATTTGAAAATGAACCTTCCAGCTCAGCGAGTAAACTTAAATCTGGAACCTCAACTTGAGCTACAAATCTTCTCAAAATGTGCTGTTTAATGATGTCACTAGCGTTATATGAACTTAAATAGTACTTGATCTGGATTATATAGATCATATTGTTTAGAGTTGAACCCTCACTAAACACTGACAGGCTCCTGAGCAGGGCCTTAAGTTTTTGGTAAGGATCCCAATGCTGAAATAAAATGTAATGATCACAACCATGAAGCTGTGTTGGAAGCACATTGATAAAGGGATTGTGTTGAAAAGCAGGGAAGTTATGTTACAACTGTATAGGATGCCGGTGAGGCCACAGCTAGAGTACTGCATGCGGTTTTGGTCCCCATACTTGAAAAACAATATGCTGGTGCTACAGGAGGTGCAGAAGAGGTTCATTAAGTTGATTCTGGAGTTCAGGCATGGTGACCCTAGGTTAAACCAACACAAGTTAACCTCTGTCTAATGAAGCTCTACAGCACTACAGTGACTTTATTTGAATATTCAGGGGATCTGTTGTTTCGCTCAGTTGACTAGACAGCTGGTTTATGATGCAGATTGATGTCAATGAATTTAATTCCCAAACCAGCTGAGGTGACCATTATGCAACCTCTCCTTTTCAACCTCTCTCCTCACATGAGATCTGGTGACCCTCAGGTTAAACCACCATCAGTCTGCTCTCTCTAATGGGAAGAGTAGCCCCATGATCTGGTAAGACTATGACAACTTCGCTGCCCATGAATTGCCAGTAAACCCCATCACTACTAATACTCAGAAACCTTTGCTGCTTCTACACCCTGACTCAGGATGACTGCTATGATATCTTATCCAAGCAAATCTCCAGAGGTTCACATCCTCTCCAATGTTAGCACTTTACATTCCTGATGCACACCGAGCATCAATCCTTTTGCTTAATGTATCTAAGAATTATTTGTTAAGCAAAACTAAATATAAATCAGATATTTCTAGTTAAAAACCGAAAGATGCTGAAAATTAGAAACAAAAACAGAAATTGCTGGAAAAGCTCAGCAGGTCTGGAAGCATCTGTGCAGAGAAATCAGAGATAACGTTTCGGGTCCAGTAACCCTTCTTCAGAATGGAAGCCAGAGCTGCTGAGCTTTTCCAGCAATTTCTGTTTTTGTTAGAGATTTCTAATTCATTCCTCTATTTCTACTAGAATTTATGCTTATCCTCCTCCCGGCGACTTACATTCTCTCTTACTGTTGTGGTTCTGTTCGCCGAGCTGGAAGTTTTTGTTGCAAACGTTTCGTCCCCTGGCTAGGCGACATCATCAGTGCTTGGGAGCCTCCTGCAAAGCGCTTCTTTGATGTTTCCTCCGGTGTTTATAGTGGTCTGTCCCTGCCGCTTCCGGTTGTCAGTTTCAGCTGTCCGCTGTAGTGGTTGGTATATTGGGTCCAGGTCGATGTGTTTGTTGATGGAGTTTGTGGATGAATGCCATGCCTCTAGGAATTCCCTGGCTGTTCTCTGTCTGGCTTGCCCTATGATAGTAGTGTTGCCCCAGTCGAATCCATGTTGCTTGTTGTCTGCGTGTGTGGCTACTAAGGATAGCTGGTCGTATCGT
>NC_057714.1:75949437-76016734 GCF_004010195.1 Chiloscyllium plagiosum
ACAATTTGAAAATAGATGAGAAAGGTTTAAAAAATAAATTGGGGATTTGTTTTTACCTTTACATGTGTGAAGTGAACTCCCAGAAAAAGAGGCAGCTGTGAATACAATTACAATGTTTAAAAGACATTTAGACAAGTACATAAATAGGAAATATTTGGATGAATGTGGACCAAGCGGAGGCAGGTGCGATTAGATTAGTTGGGAATTATGGTCGACACGGATTGGTTTAACCATTGGGTCTGTTACTGTGCTGTATAACATTATGACTACCTCTCGCTATCACTGAATTCCTCCATGCTCACAACTCCCCAGATCACTGTCACCTCATCCAGACTAAACTCTTCCTTATCTCTAGAAATCCTCTCTCACCTCAGAACCATCACTATCTCGGGTATCACAAACATCTCTGTAATACCCTTCAATCTCCTCCCATCTCATCATCCTCACGATCTCTAATCTTGACAACCTCTACAAATCCGTCCTTCTCCACAGTAAACACTGATGCCACTCGTTTAGTATCCCCCCCAACAACCATAATCTCCTATGTCTCCACACATAGGCTGCCTTGCTGATCTTTAAGGTAGCCAATTCTCTCTCTAGTGACCCATTTGGTCTTAATGTATTTCTAAAAACCCTTTCCCTATTCCTTACCTTATTTGCCAAAGTGGTGTCCTGTCCCTTTTTTGCCTTACTTATTTTATTCTTAAGTATACTATTCTTGCCTTTATACTCGAAGGATGTTTGTGATTTTTTGGATTGGAATAAATGCAAAATATTACATCTTGGTAAAACAAACAAGGGCAGGACTTACACTGATTAAAGGTTGGGCCTCGGATAGTGATATGGAACAAAGAGACCGAGGGGTTCTGGTCTTTGAAGTATGTGTCACATGCAGACAGGGTGGTTCAGAAGGGGTTTAGCACATTTGCCTTCTGGGACAACACTACTATCATAGGGCAAGCCAGACAGAGAACAGCCAGGGAATTCCTAGAGGCATGGCATTTATCCACAAACTCCATCAACAAACACATCGACCTGGATCCAATATACCAACCACTACAGCGGACAGCTGAAACTGACAACCGGAAGAGGCAGGGACAGACCACTATAAACACCGGAGGAAACATCAAAGAAGCGCTTTGCAGGAGGCTCCCAAGCACTGATGATGTCGCCTAGCCAGGGGACGAAACGTTTGCAACAAAAACTTCCAGCTCGACGAACAGAACCACAGCAACGAGCACCCGAGCTACAAATCTTCGCACAAACTTTGAATTCTCTCTTACTGTTAACCCTGCCCCAGCTCTAATGTATTTTATTCTGCTATAAACGATACACACTCGCAACTAATACTTCATGAAGACCTTACCTTCACCAGCCCCCAGCAAGCAAGCACTTCATTCGCTGTAGCCACCGCCTATCAGCTTCCAATGTGTGTCACTATCCCCGCCCACCGACTCCCGGTTCGTCGATGTGAAACGTCTTTCACCTTTTGAACCCAATCAGCCGGCATATTTGAAAGCGATTCACCTGCCCTCCCCTTCCCATCACCCACCGCGCTCCCATACCCCCACATCCGCGCCCCGCCCCGTGCGTTAGCCCGGCCCCGCGGGGATGTTAACAATGGGAGGGCGGAGTGAGTGACTGTCCGTCAGTCAGTGCAGCCAAATGAGCGATTGTCGTCTGTTTGCGCGTGCATGGCGGATAACTGGGAGCAGTGAACGTGCCTCCTGTTTGGGCGCGAGGTGGAAGCGCGTGCCTTCCGAGTTAACGGTCAGCGGCTCCCTCGGCTATGGGGGACGCTGTGCGCTGCTGGAGACGGAGCCGCGGGAGTTGACGACCGGTTAGCCGCGGGGAGGGAGAGTCTGCAACGGCAGAACGGGGAGGGGAGAGATCTGTAAAAAGGAGGGCCGCCCGCTTGGGGCTGCCGGTTAAGGTGCACAGTGGAATCGGCGGCAGCCCGGGGTCCCGGCGGAGCAAGTGACGGTTGGATTGCAGCCGGTTGACGGTCATGGGGCTCCTCTTCTCCAAATTGAGGAGTTTCTTCTTTGAACAAGGTAAAGGTGCACCGTTGTCCTGGCGATTCCTCCTTCCTTTCACCGCCAATCGGTAAATCTTAAAGGTTCCCAGCCGTGGAACCCGCACCATTTCCCGACCTCGCCAGGAACCGGTGGCACTAGTTAACTTGCATTTAACTCGTAATGGTTGGATTTTTTTTTCTTTTAAAACGACTTGTTTGCATCAGTTTCTCTCCGTCCTTTCGGCTACCCCAGCACCTTGAAGGAGGCGAGGACTGCAGATCCGAGTCGGAGAGTGTGGTGCTGGAAAAGCACAGCCGGTCAGGCAGTATCCGAGGAGCAGGGTGAAGGGTGTTTTGGACATGAGCCTGCTGCTCGGGTGCTGCCTGACCTGCTGTGCTAACCCCCCCCCCCCCACCAATAACTTGCCTAACCCTGGCACCTAACCATGACGGTTGGAATATTGTGTGCAATTCTGGTCTCCTCCCTATCGGGAAGATGTTGTGAAACTTGAAAAGGTTCAGAAAAGATTTACAAGGATGTTACCAGGGTTGGAGGATTTGAGTTACAGGGAGAGGCTGAACAGGCTGGGGCTGTTTTCCCTGGAACATCGGAGGCTGAGGGGTGACCTTATAGAGGTTTACAAAATTATGAGGGGCATAGATAGGATAAATAGACAAAGTCTTTTCCCTGGGATCGGGGAGTCCAGAACTAGAGGGCATAGGTTTAGGGTGAGGGGGAAAGATATAAAAGAGACCTAAAGGGCGACTTTTTCACGCAGCGGGTGGCACGTATATGGAATGAGCTGTCAGAGGAAGTGGTGAAGGCTGGTACAATCGCAACATTTAAAAGGCATCTAGATAGGTATATGAACAGGAAGGGTTTGGAGGGATATGGGCCGGGTGCTGGCAGGTGGGACTTGATTGGGTTGGGATATCTGGTTGGCATGGACGGGTTAGACCGAAGGGTCTGTTTCCATGCTGTACATCTCTATGACTCTAAGATCACTTTCCATCCCAATACTTCACTAATTGATTAGATTTTCGTCCTTTCTGCAGCACTCAAGCCTAGAACCCTAAGTGATATCTCCTGGTATCGAGATGAGTTTTATTCTCTTTGCGCCCCCCCCCCGCAGCAGGTATAGGTGAACTATAGGGGTGAAACGTGCATGTATTTGGGGATAGGGAGTTGAGGCTGGAAGTTTGTGTCCTGTAGGGTAATAGGATTGAAATGAACGCAGACTGAGATACTGGAGAAGTTGAAAGAATTCAGAGCATCTGGCTAGTTTTGTAAATAAGTGTATGGATAGCTACAGCTCTCTTCAGTTTACCCTAAATAGATTAGCATCAACCAAAGCTGTGATTTAGATCAAAGGATACTTAGAATTAAGGAAAGCTCTTTGAATCAAGTCAATTTATCCTTTCAAAATTGTAGTATTGTCTCTCTTGCTCTCGGTACCTTCCACCTCATAGAATCCATACAGTGTGGAAGCAGGCCATTCTGTCCATTGAATCCACAATGCCCCTCTGAAGAGAATCCTACTCAGACCAACCCCACTATCCTATCCCCGTAATCCTGCATTTCCCATGGCTAATCCCACTAGCCTGCCCATCCCTGGACATTTAACATGGGCAATTTAGCATGCCAATCCATCTAACCTGCACACATTTAGACTGAGGGGGGAAACTGGAGCAAACAGAAAACCTGTGCAGATTCCACATGGTTGACTGAGGGTGGAATCAAATGCCAGTCACTAGCACTGAGGCAACAGTGCTAACTGCTGAGCCACCATGCCACCCTTATATCTTCAACATCATTAACTTTATTCCTGGAGTTTGTTTCCTCTTTTAACCATTCTACAAGAACACCTTTATTATGTTAATTCAAGAATGAAATATTCACTGTTGTGTTGCTTTGACCTGCTCCACTGCTTGAAGTAATATTCCATTGTAATTTTTAAAAAAAACCCACTATATTTCTCATTTCTTAGCCCTCATAACTTCCATTTTATAAATAAAAGGTAAGGAGGTTATATGGTGCTGTAGTTAAGGAGTACTCTGAGCAGTTGTGCTCATGACACTAGAGGAAGGAAGTGATTGCACTAGAAAGAGTACAGAAGAAATTCACCAGGATGTTGTCTGAGACAGTGATTGAGCTATGAGGAGAGATTAGATAAACTGTTGTTGTTTTTTTCCTTGGAGCAGAAAAGGCTGACAGGGAATCTGAATGAAATATATAAGGTTTATTCTGAGGGGCTTCACCAGAGTAGACAAAGAAAGACTTTTCCCTTTAGTAGAGGGGTCAGTAAATGTGGGGTTGAAAATGTATTGCTGGAAAAGCGCAGCATCCAGGGAACAGGAGAATCGATGTTTCGGGCATAAGCCCTTCTTCAGGAATCTTCAGTAAATGTGGGGAGCAGTCTTAAGGTAAGAGCAGTAGGTTTAGAGGGTAGTGCGTATCTGGAACTCACTGCCGAAAAAGGGGTAGAGACAAGAATTCTTAAGACATTTACAAACTGTTTAAATGAATACTTGAAATGCCACAGCATTCAAGGCTACAGGCCAAGTATTGGAAAAATGGGCTAAGAGTACATGGATGTTAGATGACTGGCATGGACACCATGAGCTGAAGGGCCTCTCTTGATGCAGTAAAATCTGACTCTAACTCTAATATATCCAATTTCTATCCCCAGATTTTTCTGCAAACTCCGACCTCTGACACTAAACATTAGCTTTATGACTCTTCTGTACTGTCTGTGTTTGATGAATGATTCCCTAATTTTTCAATGATCAGGACTTAACATGGCAAGTCATTTGAATATTTTGTGACTTTTTTCGGTTTTTAAGCTTTATTGGGCATTGATATTGTGACTGTCATTCTCGGCATTTTGTTGTATCTTTGATAGCATGGGTAATATGAAAGTGCCAAAAAAGTTAATCTTTATATCCTGTTCTGCATATGATAAAGTTTTATATCAATCTTTTACATTGTCTTCAATATTAATTTTAATTTGGAAATCCCTTTTAACAAGTCTGAGATTATCTTCAAAATATTTAAACTATTGTCGGTCAAGCTGCAGTACATTTTCTGAGTTAAGCAGCTTTTTTCCTTTCTCTGTAAGAGCTGTTGTGATACTGCTCCGAGTACCTCCTTTTCCCCCCCAGTTGTAGAATCTTAAATGGACAAATTGAAAATGTTAATTATGATATGATTTGGAACTGCATATTATAAGATCTGTATTCCTGCTTATTATACTTGCATTTTGGTCCTCATCAGGAGATCTCAATTTGTCTTTCATGCCAGTTCATTGCAATGTAGCTGTCAACTCCAATTATTTAAAAAAAACTTTTTAAATACGTTCAGTTGATATAGCCTCCACAACTGAGGTAGAGAATTCCAGATTTTCCCTACTCCAAGAAAAGGGATCCTATTGTATCTCCAGTTTAAATGTGTGTCTGCTTATTCTGTGACTATATCCCCTAGTTTGAGAATCCCTCCCTGTTTTTAAAAAAAACTTTCTCAACATCTATTCTGAGCCCATTCAGAATTTTGTTTGCTTCAGTAAGATTACCTTCATTGGCTAAACTTTTATTCATTAGAGTTTTGAGCTTCTTGATAAGTCAACTGCTCCACTCTAGGACTCAACCTAGTTGATCTCTTTTGAACATCCTCTAATGCCAGTATATTCTTTTGTTTGTTTTATTATTTTTTTTTGTCTTAATCAGACGTTGCATAGTCTAGATGCTGACTAAAGGCTCGTGTACTAAAGTGTTCCAATCTGAGACTTCTGTACTGTAATGGGGGATTAAAATAAGTCTCACATCAGATATCGTATGCCTTCTGAAAATCAGATTGATATTCCTTTGTGACACATCTGGACCAGTTTGTCTTGAGTTACGTTGTCCACATTGAGAACTTAATTGAAGAGTATTAAAGTTACAATTTAAAGAGATTTTGCCCTTTCAGTTCAATTTTAGCCTGGGATCCTAGAGTTGGAGGGAAACAGCACCTCAAGTCACCCAAATATTATCTCAAATTTTATAAATATAATCCAATTTCTTGTAAACAGTAAGGAAACACCAGGATTACTTTACTTGGGGCAGAAGTTGTCTTTTTTTTAGATGAGTCAGTCTGGCCAAGAGAAATTGCTTGATGAATTTGAATCATGAAGCTTGTGCAAATTATTAAAGTAAAGCTAAGCTACCAGAAAGTACAGAGAGAAAGAAACTGAAAATGCTGTGGAGGAGTTCGATTGAGCATTTCTACTGCATCTTGTAAAATATTTTCACAGTTGATTTTTACTAGGCAATTCTTTTTAAATATTTATAAATGCATAACCTTGCCAGATACACCTTTTGATATGGATGCAAGTTTTTTATCATTTACCTTTGTGTCACAAAGTGCAGATGAAGTTGAAAAGGTCTGGGATATTAACACTGTCCTTAATATGTTGAATCGCAATAGAGCTAAAATCCAGAAAGGAGAGGAAACTAGTGCTCTGACCAGATCATGCCTTAAGTACTTGCCTGCGTCAGTGTTGTCATGTGGAAAAGAGCTATAGGTTTGGAGTGTTAGAGACTTATGAAATTATGGGGTTAATTGTAGCAGAAACTGTTTGTTCATAGAACAAGTAAAGCTTGGAATGGTCAGTTTACTGGAGGCAAACAAAATCTGGAATCACCTAGGGAACAAGTGACTAGGCTGCATAGTTTCCTCATCTGTATTCACGAGTTTTGAGAAGATTTGTAGCTCAGGTTGAGGTTTTGGATGTAGGTTTACTCGCTGAGCTGAAGGGTATTCATCTGTATTCATTTGAGTAATTTCAAGCCAAAACATCTAAACTTTGTCGTGATTTTGATTTAAACTAAGTGAGGCACCCTATTTTAACATTAGAGAAATTGTCCTGACCTGATTATTTTTTTTTCTGAAGTATAATCCTGGTGAGCTTAGAAGCGCAAGGGTAGCATTAAAAAAAACACCATCTGCCTCACGTCCTGACTTGAAACTAAATCTGTGCTTTCACTGCTGGATCAAAAGTCTGGAACTCCTTAACAGCATTGTGGTGTTACTACCCAAGGGTTACTGTATTTCAGAAAGGCAGCTCATCATCTTCTAGAGGACATTTAAGGATGAAAATAAATACTGGCATAGATGCCCCTATCCTATGAGCAATTAAAGGCAAATCCCTCATTGTGGAGTACTCCCTCAATTAAACAGCAGGAATTTAGTTAGGCACCTTTTCTATACAGCTTAATCCTTGCAGCTATTTTATACAGTTATATATTGCATCTTTGATAATTTACTGTGCAAGTTAAAAATATAATTTGCCTTGAATGCAGTATTTCACTGATACATTTTTATACTACAAAAATTTATATTTTACAGAACATAAAGTTATTGTTGTTGGCTTGGACAATGCTGGAAAGACCACAATACTTTATCAATTGTAAGTAATGATTTTTGTATATATTAACAAAAACTACTTCTGGACCATGCACACATTGTGATTTTGGGCTCATTTTGCAAGCACTAATGCAAAATACTTCCCATTTCAGGCACCCAGTATAGTATTAAGCTTCAGATTGGAAGTATTAGATTAGATTCGCTACGGTGTGAAAACAGGCCATTTGGCCCAACAAGTGCACACCAACCCTCTGAAGAGTAACTCACCCAGACCCATTTCCCTCTGAATAATGGGCACCTAACACAATGGGAAATTTAGCATGACAATCCACCAGACCTGCACATCTTTGGATTGTGGGAGGAAACCAGAGCACACGGAAGAAACCCACACAGACATGGGGAGAATGTGCAAATTCCACAGAGACAGTTGCTCGAGGCTGGAATCGAACAGAGGTCCCTAACACTGAGACTGCAGTGCTAACCACTGAACTACCATGCTGCCCCTTCTGGTTGAATGCAGATTAAAATTCTATCTAGCAGATAACTTTTTTTTTTCTGTATTAACTTTACATATGGTTTAAAATAAATGATTTTAATACTAAACTTGGTGTCTTTTTTTGTGTCCTGGGCACTGTAATTGAGATCATGCAAACTGGTTTCAAGTGAAAGTCTCATAGCCATTGTACAGTTTCATCCTATTGGTTAAATGGAATATCTTGTTTCAAAAGAGGTACCAGAAATCTGTACTAACATTACTGTGCCAAACTGCTTATCTCAAATGTACTCTTTCAGAATGAAACTCTGAAGACCTTTTTAAATAACTTCTTTTAAATATTTTTCCCCTCATCTTTGACTGTCAGAGTGGGTAAGTGGGGCCTTATCTGAATTATCTGCAATGCTGAGAAAGGCATATCTTTTTCAGTCAGAGATTTTTATCTACATGTTGGAATTGTATGGTGGAGCCATAAATGCTCGAAGTGAATAATTAAAATCTAGACATTTGGCACAAATAAATATAAAATCTTTGATTCTATCATCACAATGAATTACAAAAGTTAACCATACACTCTCTTTCATAAACTCATTTTTTTTAAAACAGTGAATGGCATTAAAGTCAAATGTCATTAGCTTTGGCAAATCAGCAATAAAGGGCTACGATGCTGGTCAGTTAACTTAGATTTATAACAAGATTTACTGTATTTTAGCAGGGAAATTTTGTTCATAGTAATCAAAACATATTTTCTCCTTGCCACCTTTTAGATATTTGGAAACTTGGATCACTCAAGGACCGACACAACTTATCTGTTTTTCTGAACTTATAATTTTCATTGAAGGTGATATTGTTGATGGAAGATTTTGTTTTTTTTCAGTACTTTCTATTATGCCTTGCTTTCTGACCCTCAAGTATAGATTCAGCATTATGCTAATAAACAGGTTATGGCACTCTTGTCTCTTTTTTTTCATTGTTATAGGGTGTTGAGAAAACAGGGATTATTGCCAGAGAAGGTTAAATAAAGCAAAGAGTGACCATAAGAAAATTAATGTGCTTACTGCACTGGAAGGTCAACCTCAGCGAAACAAAACACTAGCTCCCAAGCATCGAGAGCAATAAATTACATATCCATACATTTGTAGTTCCTCTTCCCTGGATATGAGATTTTATAAAACACAATTGTTATGGCTATATAAAGGCCCTTATTAGTATGGCAGACAAATCTGTGTCTAGATAGTCTAATAAGGGTAGCCACATCTTATAGCAATTCTTAGAAGTATGGTGTGCCATAAAACTATGAAAGTCCAAAGGGATATGCTCCATAATCTATCTTGCATCAGCCCGACAAACCCAGGGAATTCTCAGACACCTAACCTAGCAGAATATTGTTAAAAATGACAACACTAGGTTATAGTCCAACAGGTTTAATTGGAAGCACTAGCTTTTAGAGTGCTGCTCCTTCATCAGGTGGTTGTGGTTGTCTCATAGCCTATCATCCCCGGTTGAAAACCTGCCATGCCAATTATAGGTTTAACAAATAATGTTTTGGCAATATTGCCTTCACTCTACTGCATTGTCCTCCACGCTTTAACAGTATTAATAACTATTGGGTTGTGGCAATATTCTTTAACTGTCCTCATTTTGTCCAAGAGCAGCAAGCAAGTAGTGGGATATATTGCCTGATAAGTTTCAATATCTAAGCATATTGAAAGAGGGTCCCCATAGGTCCAGTCACTCACATAGAATAGAAGCAAACTTAGTTTGTAATGTCTGGGAGATCCACTGCCCCCAGTCTGAGAGACAGTTGCAATTTATTTAATAAGGGGCCGCTTACGATGCCAGATAAAACAGCTGAATCAGCCATTCAAACTCCTGAGCATTTGCCTAGTGACAATCAAAGGGAGCATTCACATAGGGTACAGTAGATGGGGAAGAATATTCATTTTAGCAAGGACTATCCAACCTAACCAAGAAACCGGAAGTACCTCCCATCTTCGAATGTCTTGTTTGTTTTTTATCAAATAAATGAACAAAGTTAGCTTTAAATAGTCAATCAAAAACTGGAGTCACGTATAAAGAAAGCATCCCCGTGACCACTTAAAAGGGAATCAAGATTCACCCTCCAAACCTGGTATTTTCGTAAGACCACCCATAGGCATAGCCTCCGATTTTGCAAAGTTGATCTTGTAACCTGAAAAGGTGCAAACAAATTTATGCATTGTATCAGATGAGGCACCATAACTGCTGGGCTTGACAAAAAGATGAGGACATCATCCACGTACAGCTCAATCTTATGTGATTTTTGACCTCACTTCTGGAGCTGTTATATTAGGATCCTTATGAGTGGCCTATTAGAATCCCTATGAATGTAAAAAGCAGTAGAGATAGGGGACAGTCCTGTCAATTACCCCTGAAGGTATTAAAATTACTTGACTGCAGACTATTGGTGAGAACTGCTGCAGGAGGGTTGCTGTAAAGAACCTTTACCCATCTTATAAAGACTTCGCCCAAGCCATGGGCGGCATTGTGGCTCAGTGGTTAGCACTACTGCCTCACAGCACCAGGGACCCAAGTTCGATTCCAGCTGCGGGCGACTGTCTGTGTGGAGTTTGCACATCCTCCCCGTGTCTGCATGGGTTTCCTCTGGGTGCTCCGGTTTCCTCCCACAGTCCAAAAGATGTGCAGATCAGGTGAATTGGCCATGCTAAATTGCCCATAGTGTTAGGTATGTTAGTCAAGGGGAAATATAGGGAAATGAGTCTGGGTGGGTTATTCTTCGGAGGGTCGGTGTGACTTGTTGGGCGGAAGGGCCTATTTCCACACTGTAGGGATTCTACGAGATAAACCTCTTTTAGGGTGGCATGGTGACTCAGTGCCTCACAGCGCCAGGGTTCCAGGTTTGATTACAGCCTTGGGCAACTGTCTGGTTGGAGTTTGCACAGTCTCCCTGTGTCTGCGTGGGTTTCCTCCCACATTCCAAAGATGTGCAAGTCAGGTGAATTGACCGTGCTAAATTGTTCATAGTTGTTAGGTACATTAGTCAGATGGGGGGGCGGGTGGATTACTCTTCAGAGGTTTGGTGTGGACTTGTTGGGCCGGAGGGCCTGTTTCCACACTGCAGGGAATATAATCAAACCGCTCTCAAGTACATAAAAGGTACGGCCGCTCAAATGCCTTGTCTGCATCTAGAGTGATTATTAATCCCTGTACAGACTGTTGTTGACACATTTGAATCACATTAAGTAACCCAACATTATTGGAAGATCTGCAGCCTTTTATAAAACCCGTCAGGTCCCTTTTAATAATAAAAGGCAGCACAGTTTCCAGTCTTAACGCAAAAGTCTTAGAAAGGATTTTAAAATCAATATTTAAAAGTAAAATGGGACTATAGGAAGCACAGTCCTCCAGGAATTTCCCTTTTTTCAGAATGAGAGAGATATTGGCCTCTTTTCAAGATGGTAGGAGCAATCATGACTGTACGAGTAATTAAACATGTTGAACGTCGGACCTGACAGCATGCTTATAAATTCCTTAAAATTCACTGGGAAGTCCATCAGGACCAGGTACCTTTCCACTATGAAGCTGTTTTACATCCTCCTGCACCTCTTGCTCTGTTAATGGGACATTAAGAAAAGACTCTTGTTCGGGGGTAACATCCAGGAGTTCCAGATTTTGGAAAAACGACTTCATCCTAGCCCGCCCATCCTCACAGCTTTCAGACTGATGTAATTCGGAGTTAAATCTCCGAAATGCCGCATTAATCTTTTTGGAATCACAGGCTAGGTTTCCAGCACCTTCCCGGATCGACGTAATGGCTTGAGGGGCATTCTTTTTCCTAGCAAGATATGCCTAGTATTTGCCCGGTTTGTCACCATGCTCAAACAGCCTTTGTTTTGCAAAAGTAAGCACCTTCTTTGCAGACTGCGTGAGCATGGAGTTAAATGTAGACCGAAGCACTGTGATCATCTGTACCTTATTTAGATTAGATTAGATTAGATTACAGTGTGGAAACAGGCCCTTCGGCCTAACAAGTCCACACCGACCCGCCGAAGCGTAACCCACCCATACCCCTACATTTACCCCTTACCTAACACTACGGGCAATTTAGCATGCACATCTTTGGACTGTGGGAGGAAACCGGAGCACCCGGAGGAAACCCACGCAGACACGGGGAGAACGTGCAAACTCCACACAGTCAGTCACCTGAGGCGGGAATTGAACCCGGGTCTCTGGCACTGTGAGGCAGCAGTGCTAACCACTGTGCCACCGTGCCGCCCACTTATCCAACAATAGCCTGTCAAAGTACACTTTCTTGTCTGTCTTTAACTGTGTTTTGAGCAGATGCTGCTGCTCACCCTTCTGCCGCTTCCTACTGGCAGAGTCGGAAATAACTAACCCTCTGGCATAAGCTTTAGCTGTTTCCCAGAGAACAGGCGGGCTACTAGCCAAACCTGAATTAATGCCTAGGAACGCCCTGAATTCCTTGGAGAAATACTCCACAAACTTAGTATCCTTAAGGATAAAGGGATCCATTCACCAGTGTGTCGGACCTGCTACAGTGTCCTTAATCTTAACCACGAAGTGCACTGAAGCGTGATCGGAGATGCTAATATTACGAATCGTACTGGACGCCACTGAGACCAGGATTGCTACGAGTGTCAAACATAAGTTTAAATTGAAGTTTTTGATTTCCTGCATATATAAAAGCAAAGGAAAAGGGAGCAGGAGTAAAACATAAAGTCTGTCAAATCAGTTCTGCTGTTCAGTGTGATAATTGCTGATTTTGGGTTTCAGGTACATTCCTGTAACCACACTCTATACCTCTTGATTCTCAAAAACATCAACAATCTGTTGCAATCGTGAATATATTCAATGATGGAGCATTCTAAGGTAGAGAATTCCAAAACATCATAACCCTGAGAGAAGCAATTTCTCCTTGTTTCAGTCTTAAACTGTACACCCATGTTTAAGATTCCCCAACCAGCAGTGAAAAAATAAATTCAGCTTCTACCTTATGAAGTCCCTGCAGACATGTTTCAATGAGATTTTTCTCAACTCCGGAGACTACGGGATTAATTTGCTCAATCTATCATCCCAAGGACCAACTTTTGCTGTACTGCTTCCTATGCAACTAGATCCTTCTTTAAATATGGAGACTAAAACTGCATTCTATTCCCAACCTGATCTAATCAAAACCCTGCACAGCTGTAACAAGGCTTCCTTATTCCTGGAATCCAAGCCAAAGAACAAAGAAAATTTATAGCCCAGGAACAGGGTCCTCCAAACCTGAGCTGATCCAAATCCACTGTCTAAACCTGTTGACCAATTCCTAAACATCTGTATCTTCTGCTCCCCACCTACTCCCCACTGTCCAGACGGATCTTAAATTAATCTACCGTGCCTGCCTCTACTACCTCTGTTGGCAACATGTTCCAGGCACCTACCACCCTCTGTGTAAAGTACTTGCCGCGTGTATCCCCCTTAAACTTTTCACGTCCCACCTTGAAAGCGTGACCTCTCATTATTGAATCCTTCACCATGGGAAAGAGCTTATCTCTATGCATTTAAACTAAGTAGCGGGGGGGGAGGGGACAAACTGCATGTTTAAAAAGGAAATTGAAGGGAAAGTTAGAACAAGAGAAGTCTAGAAAGACAACTGTATCAATGAGGCAGAAAACTCGGAAAGAGATCATGCTGTAAGGTTGACTGAAATAGGGGTTGATGGGAAGGGTGAGAGCAGTAACAAATTAAAAATACTATACATGAATGCATGAAGCATTAGACATAAGATGGATGAGCTTGAGGCTCTTTTGGAAATTGGGGAGGCCCAGTCTCTGGATTCATTTAAGAAAGAGTTGGATAGAGCTCTCAAAGATAGTGGAATCAAGGGTTATGGAGATAAGGCAGGAACAGGATACTGATTAGGAATGATCAGCCATGATCATATTGAATGGCGGTGCAGGCTCGAAGGGCTGAATGGCCTACTCCTGCATCTATTGTCTATTGTCTATCTACCCTGTCTATACCCTTCATGATATTATAGACCTCAATCAGGTCCCCCCTCAATCTCCTTTTTCGAATTAAAACAATCCTAACCTACTCAACCTCTCTTCATAGATAGCACCTTCCATACCAGGCAACATCCTCGTAAATCTTCTCTACACCCACTCCGAAGCATCCACATCCTTTTGGTAATGTGGCGACCAGAACTGTACACAGTATTCTAAATGCGGCTGAACCAGTCTTGTACAATTTTAACATGACCTGCCAGCTTATACTCAATACCCTGTCCGATGAAGGCAAGCATACTATATGCCTTCTTGACCACTCTATCTACCTGTGCAGCAACCTTCAGGGTACAATGGACCTGAACTCCCAGATCTCTCTGCTCATCAGCTCTTCCCAAGACTCTTCCGTTTACTGTATAATTTGCTCTAGAATTAGACTTTCCAAAATGCATCACCTCACGTTTGCCTGGATTGAACTCCATCTGCCACCTCTCCGCCCAACTCTCCAGTCTATCTAAATTCTCCTGTATTCTTTGACAGTCCCTGAATGCTTTCTGTTACTCCACCAATCTGCAAACTTGCTGATCATACCAACAGTGCCCTCTTCCAGATCATTTATGTATATCACAAATGACAGTGGCCCCAGCACTGATCTCTGTGGAATACCACTGGTCACCTTTCTCCATTTTGAGAAGCTCCCTTCAACTACTACTCTCTGTCTCCTGCTGCTCAACCAGTTCTTTATTCACCTAGCTAGAACACCCTGCACACCATATGACTTCACTTTCTCCATTAGTTTATCATGAGGAACGTTATCAAACGCTTTACTAAGTCCATGTATATGACGTTGACAGCCCTTCCTTCATCTATCAACTTGGGCACTCCCTCAAAGAACATTATTAAGTTGGTAAGGCACGATCTCCCCCGCACAAAAACCATATTGCCTATCACTGATAAGCACATTCTTTTCCAAATATAAATAGATTTTTTTCCCTTACTACCTTCTCCAGCAACTTTCGCACCATTGACGTCAGGCTCACTGGTCTGTAGTTACCAAGAATATCCCTATTACTACCCTTCTTGTAAAGGGGGAAAACATGAGCAACCCTCCAGTCCTCTGGCACCTCACCTGTGTTTAAGGATGCTACAAAGATATCTGTCAGGGCCCCAGCTATTTCTTCTCTCACCTCCCTCAGCAACCTAGAACAGATCCCATCCAGTCCTGGGAAGTTGTACATCTTAATAGCCTCTAGCCTACCCAATATGTCTTCCCTACTTATGTCAACGTGACCCAGAGTAATCAGACTTCTATCTCTAATCTCAACATTCATCATGTCCCTCTCCTCAGTGAACACTAATGCAAAGTATGCATTCAGAATCTCACCTATTTTCTCAGGTTTGACACACAGTCTTCCTTCCATGAGCAACCCTCCAGTCCTCTGGCACCTCACCTGTGTTTAAGGATGCTACAAAGATTTCTGTCAGGGCCCCAGCTATTTCTTCTCTCACCTCCCTCAGCAACCTAGAACAGAACCCATCCAGTCTTGGGAAGTTGTCCATCTTAATAGCCTCTAGCCTACCCAATATGTCTTCCCTACTTATGTCAATGTGACCCAGAGTAATCAGACTTCTATCTCTAATCTCAACATTCATCATGTCCCTCTCCTCAGTGAACACTAATGCAAAGTATGCATTCAGAATCTCACCTATTTTCTCAGGTTTGACACACAGTCTTCCTTCCTTATCCTTTAGTGGACCAATCCTTTCTCTAGTTACACGCTTGCTTCTTATGAAAGAATAAAAGGCTTTGGTATTCTCCTTCATTTTGCTCGCTAAAGCTGTTTCACGACCCCGTTTAGCCCGCTTGATTCCTCCAGGGCCTACTCTCCTGATATTCCTCTAGGGCCCGTTCTGTTCTTATCTGCCTGGACCTTATGTATGCTTTCCTTTTCCTCTTGGCTAGTCGTACGATTTCTCCTGTCATCCACGGTTCACAAATCTTGTGTTTCCTATCCTTTGCTTTCAATGGGACATGCCTATCCTGCACTATCTTTGACATATCTTTGAAAACCTCCCACATATCAAATGTGGACTTCCCTTCAAATAGCTGTGTCCAATCCACATTTCCCAGCTCTTGCCTAATTTTGATATAATTGGCCTTGGTCCAGTTTAGTACTCTTCCCTTAAGACCACTCTCATCTTTGTCTATAAGTATTCTAAAACTTACAGAATTGTGGTCACTGTTCCCAAAGAAATCCCCCACCGCAACTTCTACCACCTGGCCTGGCTCATTCCCCAACACCAGGTTCAATATGGCCTCTTCACTCGTCAGACTATTGACATACTGCTCTAGAAAACTCTCCTGGATGCTTCTTACAAATTCTGCCCCATCCAAACATCTGACATTAAGTATATTCCAGTCAATGTTGGGAAAATTAAAATCTCCCATCACTACCACCCTATTGTCTCTACATCTTTCCATAATGTGTTTACCTATTTGTTCTTTTACCTCACACTCACTGTTGGGAGGCCTGTAATACAGCCCCAACAATGTAACTGCACCCTTCTTATTTCTCAGCTCCACCCATAATGCCTCACTACTCAAGTCCTCCATAGTATCCTCCTTTAGCACAGTCTTGATATCATCTCTGACCAGCAATGCAACTCCTCCCCCCCTTTTACTTCCTTCCCTGTCCTGTCTGAAGTGTCTATATCCTGGAACATTTAGTTTCCAATCATGCCCTTCCTTCAACCCGGTCTCTGTGATTGCAATAACATCATACACCCAGGCACCAATCCAAGCCCTACGTTCATCTGCCTTACCCACTATACTCCTTGCATTAAAGTATACACACTTCAGGCCACCAGGTCTTTTGCGTTCATCTGCAGTCTGCCTACCCTTCCCCTTATTAATGCTAACTTCATGATTCCTACAATCTCCAGTTTCCACCTCACTGTTTACTTGTCTTCTCTTCTGGTTCCCAGCCCCTTGCCACATTAGTTTAAAACCTACCCAACAGCAGCAGCAAAAACTCCCCCAAGGACATTAGTTCCAGCCTGGTTGAGATGTAGACTGTCCAATTTGTAATAGTCCCACTTTCCCCAGAACCAATCCCAACATGCAACAAATCTGAACCCCTCCCTCCTACACCATCCCTCAAGTCACTGGCTAGCACGTGGCTTGTTAGTAATCCTGAGATCACTACCTTGGGAGGTTCTAATTTTTAACTTCTCTCCGAGCTCCATGAATTCTGCTTTCAGGACCTCATCTCTTTTTTTACTCATATCATTGGTGCTTATATGCACCAAGACAACTGGCTATTCACCCTCTCCTTTTAGAATGCTCTGCAGCTGATTGTGACATCCCTGACCCGAGCACTTGGGAGGCAATATACCATCCGGGAGTCTCATTTTCGGCCACAGAACCACCTATCTGCTCCCTTTACAATAGAATCCCCTATGACTATGGCCCTACGAGTTTTTTACCTCCCGTTCTGAACAGCAGTGCACCCCACGGTGCCATGATGTTGGCAACTGTTGCACTCCCCTGGTGAGCATCTCCCTTAATGGTATACCTGTTTTGGAGGGAGATGACCGCAGGGGACATCTGGACTGCCTTCCTACTCTTTTTCTGCCTTTTGGTCATCCATTTACTGTCCCCCTCAGCATTCTAACCTGTGGTGTGACCAGTTCACTAAACGTGCTATCCACGACCTCCTCAGCATCGCAGATGCTCCACCGTGAGTCCATCCGCAGCTCCAGAGCCGTCATGCGGGCAAACAAGAGCTGCAGCTGGACACACCTCTTGCAAGTGTAAGAGTCAGGGACGTCAGCCACGTCCCTGAGCTTCCATATCATGCAAGAGGCATTTGCCACGGGTCTGAGCCTTAGCTTTGTATCAACTAACTGAAACCAAACAATACACTTAAATATATGAAAGAGAAGAAAGAGAAAAAATAAAAACCTTCGCTTGCAGAGTCTTTCTCTGCTAGTTAGAGGAGGGTGGGGGTGCGGGAGGGAGATGCTACATGTGTAGTATCTCGGGTTAGCCGCTGCCCACATTTATACTAAGTCCTTACCTTCTTGGCACCCTCCTGGTCTCCACGTCACCTCCACTCTGTCTCCCGCTGCTCCCGGATAGGAAAAAGGCTGTGGGCTTCAAAGGTAAGAATTTAAACAGTTCCCTTACCTTCTCAGCACCCTCCTGGTCTCCACGTCACCTCCGCTCTGTCTCCCGCTGCTCCCAGACAAGAAGAATAAAGGCCATAATGCCATTTCACTTCTTGGTTGCTAGCTGTACTTCCATGCCAGCCTTGTGCACAAATGTACCCAAGTCTTTCTACACATTGACAAGTTTTACACTTTTCTATTCTTAGAACAACTTGACACTTGTCTGCATTAGACTCCACATGCCACTTTACTGCCCACTGTGCAGGCTCTATGTCTTCACTGTTTACATTTCCACTTAGCTTTGTATCATCAGCAAACTTGGATACACTACTTGCTATCTCTTCATTAATTATATAGATTGTAAGTGGTTGATGACCCAGCACTGATTCTTGCAGCATGCCGGTATTCAAACCTGCCAACATAATGCCCTGTTTATGCTTCCACTTTGCTTCCTGCCCCTTAACAATTCTTTATCTATGCTAATATATTCTGTGAGCCCTTATCTTGCCTAATAATTTTTAATGCAGCATCTTAACAAATGCTTTTTGGTAATCCAGGTATACCACATATAAAGTATTGGTCCCCTTTTATCTACCCCTCTAATTACATCCTGAAAAAACTCTACATTTGCCAAACAGAATTTCCCTTTGGTAAAACCATGTTGATTTGATCTCATACTATATTTTCTATGTGCATTCTTGAGACTTCCCTAACAGATTCCAGCAGATTCTCATTGTCTGATGTAAGGCTAAATGACTTAACTCCTTTTTTTCCTCCTCCTGATAACCAATCTAATATTTGCCAACTTATGCATTTTTAGGAAATTATGGCCAGTGTATCCAACTCTGCAGCTGTCTCTTTTAGCACTCTAGAGTGTATGATATCTTGTTTCTGGGATTTCAGATTTTACTGAAGTCTCTCTAGTCATTTTTGTTTTCTGATTTTTCATGTTCTTAATTTTCTCGCTCTTTTTAACCCCATAGGTGCTTCTGATGTACAACTTGTATCTTCTATTGTGAATTTGTCAGCTCATTACCCATATATTTTATCCTATCTCTGTTTCTAAGGATCCATGTTTGCTTTAGCTACTTTCCTTTTTATGTACTTGTAAAAGCTCTTACAATTTATTTTTATATTCCTGAACAGTCAACTGTCATTGTATTTTATCTCTTAATCAGTATCTGAAAAAACAGCAAATTAAAATTGCAGATCTCTAGTAAGTTTGAATGCAGACCTGCATACTGTGCTGTATAGTGCTTATCCATGTTGGCTCACTGCCTCCAACATGTATATATAATCTATATATCTAAGGATATTTGGAAGAAAGCAATTAAAGTATAGTTGAAATATCTTGTAAACTTATAAAAATCTTTATATTATTGTTATGGCATGGAGACTAACAGCCGAACCAAATCAGCCTTTCTACCAAAATTGAATCTCAAAGATTCCAATGGTTCCCTCCCAGACTTTTGAATAATCAGTCCCAGATTATGTGAATAATTAATTAACAGGCACCGGCTTTATATCTTAACCAAAAGACTTAACAGTTCATTCAATACAAAATAACATTAGCAGACAGAAAATTAAACTGTACGGAGAGGTGATGACCTAGTAGTATTATCACAAGTTTATTAAGCCAGAAACTCTAGTAATGTTCTGGGGACTTGTGTTCAAATCCCAAAACGGCAGATGGTGGAATTTGTAATTCAATAAAAATAACTGGAGTTAAGAATCTGCTGACTACTGTGAAATCATTGTTGATTGTTGAAAAATCCCATCTTGTTCGAAAACATTTAAGGGAAAGAAATCTGCCAGTTGTTGAAACTTTATTGCTGGAACAGCACAGCAGGTCAGGCAGCATCCAGGGAACAGGAGATTCAACGTTTCGGGCACAGGCCCTTCTTCAGGAATTCCTGAAGAAGGGCCTGTGCCCGAAACGTCGAATCTCCTGTTCCCTGGATGCTGCCTGACCTGCTGTGCTGTTCCAGCAATAAAGTTTCAACTTTGATCTCCAGCATCTGCAGACCTCACTTTCTCCTCAAAGAAATCTGCCATCCTCACCTGGTCTGGTTTACCTGTAGCTCTAGACATACAGCAATGTGGTTGACTCTGAACTGCACTCCGAAATAGTCTAAGCACTCAGTTGTCAGTCGCCAAGAAGTCTCAACATAAAAATAAAAATGGATGAACCACCTAGCGTCAACCACTGGAAAACAATGTCAGAACTAGCCCTGTCAACCCCACAGAGACCTCCTTACTAACATCTGGGTGCTAGTGCCAAACTTGGGAGAGCTGTCTCATAGACTAGTCAATCAGCAGCCTGACAGTCATACTTTCAGAATTGTACCTTGCAAACACTGAAAGTCACCATCCCTGCATAGGTCCTGTCCTACCGGGAGGAGAGACCCAGCAGAGGTGGCAGCACAGTGGTATACAGTTGGGAGGAAGTCTCTGTGGTAGTCCTCAACATCGACTCTGGATCCCTTGAAGTCTCGTGCACGTCAGGTTAAAATGGGCAATATCACCACATACTGTCCTTCCTGCACTGATGCATCATTGCTCCTCCACATTGAACAATACTTGGAGGAAGCACTGAGGGCAGCAAGGGTGCAAAAAGTACTCTGAGGGATTTCCATGTCCAGCAACAGAAATAGCTCGGCAACAGCACAACTGATTGAGATGGTCGGGTCTTAAAGGACATAGCTACTAGGCTGGGACTGGCATGTAGTGAGGGAACGAACAAGAGGAAAAAATATATTTCTCCTCATCCTCACCAATCTGCTGGCTGCAAATGCATCTGTCCACAACCGTATCGGTAAGATCTACCACCGTTTAGGCTTTGTGGAGACGAAGTCCCACCTTCACTTTCACAATACCTTCCGTCATGTTGTGTGGCACTATGATCAGGCAAAATGGGACACACTTTGAACAGGTCTAGCAACTCAAAGCTGGACTTCCATGAGGTGCAGTGGGCCATCAACAGCAGCAGAATCGTACACAATTTGAACCTCATGGCCCGACATATCGCCTATGCTGTAATTGCCATCAAGTCAGGGAGCTTCAGTGGAGAATGCACGAGGACTATCAGGTGCAACACCAGGCATACGTAAAAATGAGATGCCAACCTGGTGAAGCTAGCAAGTATGATTACTACAATAATAGTAGCAAGTGATAGACAGAGCTAAGCGATCCCACAACTAATGGATCAGACCTAACCTCTGCAGTCCTGCTTCATCTCGTTGTGAATACTGGTGAACAATTAAACAACTTGCTGATAGAAGAGGCTCCACAAATACCCCATCTTCAATGATAGAGCCCAGCTCATCAATGCAAGATATAAGTGCTGAAGCATTCGCAACAACCTTTAGCCAAAAATGCTGAGTAGATGATCCATCTTGGCCTCCAGTGGTCCCCAGCCAGTCATCAGCTAATTCAATTCACTCCGTGATATCAAGGAATGGTTGGAGGCACTGGATACTGCAAAGGCTCTTGGCCTTGACAACATTGTGGCAAAAATACTGAAGACTTGTGCTCCAGAATTTGCACACCCATAGCTATGCTGTTCCAGTACAGTTACAATGCTGGTATCTACCTGACAATGTGGAAAATTACCCAAGTACACAGAGCAGGACAAATCCAACCCAGTCATTTGCTACTGCATTAGACTACTCTCGATCATCAGTAAAGTGATGGAAGGGGCCATCGTGCTATCACATATAACCTGCTTAGCAATAACCTGCTTATGGAATCCAGTTGGGGCTCTGTCAGGATGACTCAGACTGCTGACCTTGTTACAGCCTTTGTTCAAACATTGACAAAGGAGCTAAATTCCAGAAGTGAAGTGAGTGACAGCCCTTGACATTTGACTGAATGTGGCTTCAAGAAGCTGGAATCATTGGGAAACAAGGGGCAGACTCAGCTATACCTGGCACATAGGAACATGGTTCTGGTTGTTGGAGATCATTCATCTCAGCTCCATTGTGACTCTGCAGGAGTTCCTCAGGGTAGTGACCTAGGCCCAACCATTTTCAGCTGCTTCATCAATGATCTTCTCCTATCAGAAATGGGGATGTTTGCCAATAACTGTATAATGTTCAACACCATTCATAAATGCTCAGGCACTGAAGCAATCCATTTCCAGGCTTGGACTGACAGGTCATGTGCAACAGAAACTAAGCTGGACCACGAGAGCAGATAAGAGGCTAGGAATACAACAGTGAGTGACTTATCTCTTCACTCCTCAAAACTTGTCCACTCTTGACAAGGCAAGAGTCAGGACTGTGATGGAATTCCCCTCATTTGCCTGGATGAGTGCCGCTCCAAAAGCACTTGAAGCTTGATGCCATCTGGGACAAAGCAGTCCACTTCACTGGCACCATGTTCAGAAGCATCCACTCCCTCCACCACTGAAGGTAGTAGAAGCAGTATGTACTATCTACAAGATTGACTGCAGAAATTCAACATGAAGGCATTTAACACCGTACCAATGTATCCTGGCTCCATGCACAGATTGCCCCGTGGTCTGGTTCTTGTTATTTCCCTGGTTATTCTCTTCCCCTGAATGTAATCCCTTGGGATTCTCCCTAATCTTACCCACCAGTGATTTTTCATGGCCCCCTCTTTGCTGTCCTAATTGCTTTAAGTCCCCACTCCTCCCCTCTGTATTTTCTATACTTCATTATAGTCTCCATTGATTTGCTCTCTTTGTACCTATTAAAATGTTATCCAGTCTAGAATACTCCTAGACCATCTAGGGCGATCTGTTTTGTTGCTCCAACATTTCACCGAAAGTGAATGTGTTGGACCTGTACTCTTGCCAATTCCATTTCGAATGTACCCCACCGTTCTTCTGTAGGTTTACTCAGAAGTAGCTATTCCCAGTGTACTTTGGCCCAGATCCTGCCTTATTTTTTATAAAATCTGCATTCCCCCAATCAAAAACCCTTTTTTTGTAGATTATCTTTTTATATTCTGTAATAAACCTAAAAACATATGGTATTGTGGTCACTATCATTAAAATACTCTCTCACTATCATCTTAAACAATTAGGAGAAAGTGAGGACTGCAGATTCTGGAGATCAGAATCGAGAGTGTGGTGCTTGAAAAGCACAGCAGGTTAGGCAGCATCTGAGGAGCATAAGCCCTTCATCAGGAATGAGGCTTGTGAGTCAAGGGGGTACAGAGATAAATGGGAGGGGTGTGGGACTGGGGGATAGGTAGCTGACAGTGCAATAGCTGGAGATGAAGGTGGGGATAATGGTGGTAGGTCGGAGAGGAGGGTGGAGTGGATAGATAGGAAGGAACATAGATAGGTAGGACAGCCCATGAGGGCGGTGCCAAGTTAGAAGATTGGATCTGGGATGAGGTGTGGGGAGGGGAAATGAGGAAACTGGTGAAATACACGTTAATCCCATGTAGGGGAGGGTCCCAAGCCAGAAGACGAGGCATTCTTTCTCTAAGCGTCAGTTGGTTAGGGTTTGGCGATGGAGGAGACCCAGGACCTGCCTATCCTTGGCAGAGTGAGGGGGGAGTTAAAGTATTCAGCCACGGGATGGTGGGGTTGCTTTATGCGTGTGTCCCGGAGATGTTCTCTGAAGCGTTCTGCAAGTGGGCGTCCTGTCTCCCCAATATAGCAGAGACCTTATCGGGAACAACGAATACAGGTAATGAAGTGTGGAAGTGCAGGTAAATCTATGATGGATGTGGAAGACTAATTTGGGGCCTTGGATGGAGGTGTGGGTGCAAGTTTTGCAATTCATGCAGTGGCAGGGAAAGGTGCCAGCAGGGGATGGTGGGTTGGTGGGGGTGGGGGGTGGACCCAACAAGAGAGTTGTGGGGTGAATGGTCTTTACAGAATGCAGATAAGAGGTGGGGAGGGAAATGTATCTCTGGCGGTGGGGTTTGTTTGTAGGTAGCAGAAATGGCAGAGGATGATGCGATGTATCAGGAGATTGGTGAGGTGGAAGGTGAGGACCAGCGGGTTCTGTCCTTGTTGCGGTAGCAGGGTGGAGGTGCGGGAAGTGGATGAGATGCGCTGGAGGGCATCATCAACCATGTGGGAGGGGAAATTACGGTCTTTGAAGAAGGAGGCCATCTGGTGTGTTCTGTGGTGGAACTGGTCCTCCTGGGAGCAGATGCGGCAAAGGTGGAGGAATTGGGAATAAGGGATAGCATTTTTACAGGAGACAGGGTGGGAGGAGGTGTAGTCGAAAATGTGGTGCTGGAAAAGCACAGCAGGTCAGGCAGTATCTGAGGAGCAGGAGAATGACATTTTGGGCAAAAGCTCTACATCAGGACCAGGCAACAGTGGGAGTTGTTGGGTTTGGAGAAGATGTTCGTGTTGATGGAGATGGAAAGGTCCAGGAAGGGGAGAGAGGTGTCCGAGATGGTCCAGGTGAACTTAAGGTCAGGGTGGAACGTGTTGGTGAAATTGATGAACTGTTCAACGTCCTCGTGGGAGCACGAGGTGGCGCCGAACACTTGAACAGTTGTCAGACTTTCCTTCCCAGAATTGAATCCAGTATTGTATCATCCCTAGTTGGACTTTCTACATATTGATATAAAAACTCTCCTGAATACAATTAAATAAATCCATTCACTATGACTATCTCAACTAATGTTGGGGAATCCCCTAAAATAGTTACCCTATCATTGTTTTATACCTCAGTGAATTGGCTGCACCTTTGCTCCTGTAGCCCACTAACTGTCTAAAGGCCAATAATATACTCCAAGCAATGTGACTAGTCCCTTTTTATTCCTAAACTCTATTCACAAAGACTCATTTGAAAACCCTTCCAAGACATCATCCCTCCTTATGGCAGTGACTGACTGATTAATTGATAATGCAACACCTTTTCTTCTTTTACACACTCCCCTGTCCTGTCTGAAGGTCTTCTATCCCAGAATATTTAGTGACTAGTTCTGCCCTCTCAGTCTCATCTCTGTGATGGCAACAACATTCCAATTCCATGTGTGAATTCACACCCTTGACTTGTTTTCAGCAAGAGGGAATACAACCATTAGCCTTTGACATTCAATGGCATAATCGGTTCCTCCAGTTTCCTGGAGGTTATCATAAACTATGTACTGGACTTATCATAAGAATACTGTGGCAACATTCTGGTTGCCCAGTTATAGGAAGGATATTGTTAAGCTGGAGAGGGTTCAGAAGAGATTTACTAGAATGTTTCTGGGTCTGGCAGGTTTGAGTTATAAAGAAAAGCTGGGAACAAATTTGGATTATTTTTTCACTGGAGCATAGGAGGTTGAGAGCCAACCTTATAGAAGTGTATAAAATAATGAGGGATACAGATAGAGTTGGAGTTAATGGTAGTTGTCTTTTCCCTAAGATGGGGGATTTCAAGATTGGGTGGCACATTTTTAAGGTGAGGGGAGAAAGATTTTAAGAAAAGACATGAGGGGCAATTTTTTTAAACAGTGGTTCATGTTGGAATGAACTTCCTGAGGAAGTGGTGGACGTGGGTACAACTACAACGTTTAAAAGACATTTGAATAAGTACATAAATAGGAAAAGTTTGGAGGAATAAGGGCCAGGAGCATGCACATGGGACTAGTTTAGTTTGGGATTATGTTCAGCATGGACTGGTTTGACTGTAGGGTCTGTGTCCCAGCAATATGACTCTAAGAGCAGATCAGAAGCTTGCAACCCTGCAATGAGTAACTGATTTCCTGACTCCCCGAAGCATGTCCACCATTTACAACGTCTCACCAATTCCTGAATGAATGTGCACATAAGTTTGACACCATCTGAACAAAGCCCATTTGATGAGCACCACATCCACAAACATTCACTTTCTCAGCCACTTGATGATCAGCCATAACAATGTCTACCATTGACAGGATGCTTTGCAGATATTCAGGAAGACTCCTTATATACACCTTCCAAAAGCATGACCACTTTCACCTAGAAAGACAAGGGCAGCAAATACATGGGAACACCACCAACTGCAAGTTCTCCTGCAAGCCACTCTCCAACTGACTTGCAAGTGTATTGTTGTTTCTTCAGTATCACTAGATCAAAATCCTGGAACTGCCTCCCTAACAACATTGTGGATCCATATCAAATAGAGTGATTGAAGAAAGCAGCTCATCACAATCTCACGGGCAACTAGGGATGGGCAATAAGTTCTGGTCCAGTCAATGATTCCCATGTCCCACAAATGAATAAAAAGACCAGAAATTTCAGCTTCTTTAGTTGAGTGATAAATATGATTTTTCTAACATACAGTTTCTTGCAAACTAGGAATGGCTTCATTTGTTTGTTTTTATCCGACGATGATTCTCTAATATTTGAGAAAAAAAAGCTTGCTTCTTGCACAATGGCTCAGGAGTTCACAGTCAGGCTTGTTGGTGGGGTTAGGTTTTTAAATGTTGCCTCAACTATTTTTAATTTCTCAATTGTGTCTTTTAAAATAGGTAAAGATTTTCAGTCTTTGGTATAGCACTTTTTTCATAAATCTAAGTTAGTCATTTAATCAGCAAAGTGGGATATTTGTGGTTATGATTCTGTTCTTTCTGCTAGTAGATACTGGTTTAAGCTACATAACACGTGTGTCTATTGTCTCAGACCGAAATTTCTTGGTCCCAGTCTAACAATTCTGTGACTTTTGGTTTTACCTTTTTAATCTGCTGATGGATATTCTGCTAATGTTGCTACTTAATTCGATGAAGGTGATAAATCCTGACTCATTTAAGTAGAATACTAGCTTCTGGTTTGCATCTTTCTGTAGATTTAGAGTCATAGAGATGTACAGCACGGAAAAAGACCCTTCGGTCCAACTCGTCCATGCCGACCAGATATCCCAACCCAACCTAGTCCCACCTGCCAGTATCTGGCCTATATCTCTCCATACCCTTCCTATTCATCTACTCATCCAGATGCCTTTTAAATGTTGCAATTGTACTAGCCTCCACCACTTCATGTGGCAGCTCATTCCATACACATACCATCCTCTGTGTTAACAAGTTGCCCCATAGGTCTCTTTCATATCTTTCCCCTCTCACCTTAAACCTATGCCCCCTAGTTCTGAACTCCCCCACCCCAAGGAAAAGACTTTGTCTATTTATCCTATCCACGCCCCTCATGATTTTATAAACCTCTCTAAGGTCACCTGTCAGCTTCCAACACTCCAGGGAAAACAGCCCCAGCCTAATTCAACCTCTCCCTATAGCTCAAATCCTCCAACCCTGGCAACATCGCTGTAAATATTTTCTGAACAATTTCAAGTTTCACAACATCTTTCCGATAGGAAGGAGACCAGAATTGCAGGCAATATTCCAATAGTGGCCTAACCAATGTCCTGTACAGCGACAACATGACTCCCCAACTGCTATGCTCAGTACTCTGACCAATAAAGGAAAGCATACCAAACGCCTTCTTCACTATCCTATCTATCTGCGACTCTAGTTTCAAGGAGCTGTGAACCTGCACTCGAAGGTCTCTTTGTTCAGTAACACTCTGTAGGACCTTACCATTAAGTGTATAAGTCCTGCTAAGATTTGCTTTCCCAAAATGCAGCACCTCGCATTTATCTAAATTAAACTCCATCTGCCACTTCTCAGCCCATTGGCCCATCTGATCAAGATCCCGTTGTAATCTGAGGTAACACTCTTTGCTGTCCACTACACCTCCAATTTTGGTGTCATCTACAAACTTGCTAACCATACCTCTTAAGCTCACATCCACCTTTCTTAAACAGTGGCACCACATCAGCATTTGGTAAAGCCTGAGAATTTCTGTGCAATTCATCTTTTTTCCGATTTTACAAATTGTTTGAGGCTATTCAGTTTTTAAAATACTGAAACTAACGTCATGAAATTATCTTCATATGGCACTTTGAATATCTTAAAACTAATTTTTTTCAGCTTGATGAATGAAGTTGTTCACACATCACCTACAATTGGAAGCAATGTAGAGGAGATTGTGGTCAAAAGTACACACTTTTTAATGTGGGACATTGGTGGACAGGAATCACTGCGTTCATCATGGAATACCTATTACACCAACACTGAGGTATGTATAATTACCTTGGCAATGAGGTAATTGATTTTTTAGATATTTCTCGGCTTTGTGCAACTTTATTAATCTTTTAAACTTTGTGCTACATTGGAATATATTCTCCTTCAGTAGATACTCTATTGGCAGGTTTCTGAATTGTAGCCATATGAACCTCCCTTTGTGACAGAAACAAAAAAAGCCAATCACTCCTGACATGGGGAACTGCATATATCCAGGCACATAATTCCAGACCAGTTACATCATCATATCAGTGTCTCCTGACACATACAACCAACAAAAATAATTAGGTTATTCAACATATTTAAGGAGAGATTATGCTTGACTGATTTGAGTGAAACCTTTAAAGTGACACAGTATACAAGTATAATGCAGTAGGTATTGTAAACACAAATTTTTAGAAGTTTCAAAACCAAACTGGATTAATGACTAATAATGAAGTGTGAGCAGTGTGCTAGTAGCAGAATTTAACTACAAAACAAAAAAGTGAGTTAAAGGAGTTACACACATTGGCAGAAGATGAAAAGGGTTTCAACTGTTGGTCATCATTTCCCAGGTAATTGAAAGTAAATTAAAACATTTGTTGTTGACACCAAATTAGAGAGCACTGTTCGAACTGAGGATGACTATAACATAATCAAAAAGGTGTTCATAAACTTTGAATGGGCATATAGATGGCAAATGAACTTCAATACACTGATATAATGCATTTTAGGAATATTAAAGAGACCATGTAATGTTCTGAAAAATAAGAATCAAAATAGATGAGAAAAGCAGAGGGATTTGGAGAAACACATTCGCAGAAAATGGCAAGTCTAGGTCACATGGTCATTTAAAAATAAAGTAAGCACCGGAGTTCATTAGGTAGAGTTGACAATCCCAGAAGCATATTGAACCATCATAGAATCCTGTTTAGCCCTTAAGAGATCTGTATATATTTTTTAGGTTTGTCCAAGCAGTCTCTGGTTTACAAATGGGTTCTGTTCTTGAATACAACAAATGCTGGAGGTTACAGCAGGTCAGACAGCATCCATGGAGAGAGAGCAGGCTAATGTTTTGAGTCTAGATGACTTCTTCAGAGCTGAAGAATCATCTAGACTTGAAACGTTAGCCTGCTCTCTTTCATTGATGCTGTCTGTCCCGCTGTGATCTCCAGCATTTGTTGTTTTCAGTACAGATTACAGCATCTGCAGTAATTTTTTCCTGCACTCTGTTCTTGAGTTCATTTGTCAGTCAATTTATATGCAAGCCAAAACACAGTACAATAGAATAGCCATTCAGAAATGAGCAAACATTCGCATATAGGATCTTTAGAATTAATATTATTGTGTAATCTCATTCACAAGTACAAGCATTTGTAAGTCAAACGTTTATAAATTGGGAATCATCTGTAAAAGGATATAGAGGTTTCCGAAAAGATTTAAGAGGAAGATGTCAGTACTTGGATGTTTTGACCATCCGGAGAAAGTGAGGACTGCAGATCAGAGTCGAGAATTGGTGCTGGAAAAGCTCAGCAGGTCAGGCAGCATCTGAGGAGCAGGAGAAACAATGTTTCGGGCATAAACCCTTCATCAGGAATGAGGCTTGTGGGTCGGGGCTGAGAGATAAATGGGAGGGGGTGGGGTTGGGGGGAACGTAGCTAGGAAAGCGATAGGTGGATGAAGGTGAGGGAGAAGGTGATAGGTTAGAGGGGGCAGTGATGGATGGGTCCGGAGGCTGGTACCGAGTTGGAGGCTTGGGACTGGGATAATATGGGGGGAGGAGAAATGAGGAAGCTGTTGAAACTCCCGTGTGGTTGCAGAGTCTCATGGTGGAATATGAGGCGTTACTCCTCCAGGCGTTGGGTGGTAACGGTTTGGTGGTGGAGGAGGCCCAGGATCTGCATGTCCTTGACGGAGTGGGAGGAGGAGTTGTAGTGTTCAGCCACGAGGCAAAGGTGTTGGTGGGGCGGGTGCCCCAGAGATGTTCTCTGAAACGATTCGCAGGAAGGTGCCCTGTCTCCCCGATGTAGATGAGACCATACCGGGTGCAACAGATGCAGTAGATGATATTGGTAAAGGTACAGGTGAATTTCGGACGGATGTGAAGGGATCCCTTGGGGACTTGGACGGAACTGAGGGGGAGGTGTGGGCGCAGGTTTTACACTCCCTGCAGTGGCAGGGAAAGGTGCCAGGAGTGGGGTTGGGCTGGTGGGAGGGTGTGGACCTGACGAGGGAGTCGCGGACGGAATGGTCTTTTCGGAACGCTGATAGGGGTGGGGAGGGAAATATATCTCTGGTGGTGGGGTCTGTTTGGAGGTGGCGGAAGTAGCGGAGGATGATGTATTGTATGCGGACGTTGGTGGGGTGGAAGGTAAGGACCAGGAGGGTTCTGTCCCTGTTGCGTTGGGAGGGGTGGGGTTCAAGGGCGGCGGTACGTGAAGTGGAGGAGATGTGCTGGAGGGCATTGTCAACCACGTGGGAAGAGAAGTTGCGATCATGGAAGATGGAGGCCATCTGGGACTTTCTGAGGTGGAATTAGTCATCTTGGGAACAGATGCGGCAGAGGCAGAGGAGTTGGGAATAAGGGATGGCATTTTTTCAGAGCTTAGGGTGGGAGGAGGTGTAGTCTAGGTAGCTGTGGGAGACGGTGGGCTTGTAGTATATGTCTGTGATTAGTTGGTCACCAGAGACAGTGATGGAGAGGTTCAGAAAGGGGAGGGAGGTTGCCGAGATGGTTTAGGTGAATTTGAGTTGGGGTGGAAGGTGTTGGTAAAGTTGATGAACTGTTCAACCTTCTCGTGGGAACACGAGGTGGTGCCAATGCAGTCATCGGTGTAGCGGAGGAGTTTAGAGGAAGTGGGAAAATTGGAAGGAGAAGTTGTTGAGGGTGAGGACCAGTTCAGCCAGGCAGATGAGGGTGTTTGGTTGGGACGGCGTGAGAAGAAGAAATGGGGCTTGGAGACCTTCGTCGTGGCGGATCGATGTGTACAGGGACTGGATTCCATGGTGAAGATGAAGCGTTGGGTGCAGGGGAAATGAAAATCTTGGAGGAGGTGAAGGGCATGAGTGGTTTCACGAATGTAGATGGGGAATTCCTGCACTTAGGGGGACAGGATGGTGTCGAGGTAGGGAGAGATGAGTTCGGTGGGACAGGCACAGGCTGTGACCGGGACAGTCAGGTTTGCGAATCTTAGGAAGAAGGTAGAACCAGGCCGTGTGGGGTTCACGGACAGTGAGGTTGGAGGCTGTGGATGGGCTATCCCCAGAGGTCTTGAGGTTGTGGATGGTCTGGGAGAGGATGGTTTGGTGAAGGGAGGTGAGGTTGAAATCAAAGGGGCAGTTGGAGGAGGTGTCTGCAAGTTGGTGCCTGGCTTCAGCAGTGTAGAGGTATGTACGCTCCACTACTACTGCAGCCCCCCCTTGACTGCGGGTTTAATGGTGAGGTTGGAGTTGGAGCGGAGGGAGTGGAGGGCTACACGTTGTGAGGGTGAGATTTTGGAGTAGGTGAGGCAGTTGGACAGGTTGAGGTGGTCGATGGCACGGCAGCAGTTTGAAATGAAGAGGTCAAGGGCGGGTAACAGGTGAGCACGGGGTGTCCAGGTGGATGGGGTGTGTTGGAGGCGGGAGAAGGGATCCTTGGTGGGTGTCTTGGTTTAAAAAGTAGACACGGAGGTGGAGGCAGCGGAAGAAACATTCAAGGTCACAGTGTGTGTCAAACTCATTAATCTGGGACTATAGAGGGATAAAGTTGAGGTCTTTATTGAGGACTAAACGTTCGTCCTCAGTGAGGAGGAGGTGTTGACCATCAGGAAAAAATGAACTGATGTTTATTCTTTCTTGAAGAAATAAAAAGACTACAGGATGACCTGCTCTTTAAATTTGTGAAGGCGTTTGATTTAACGTGAAAGAATTGTTTCCATTTATGGGCATACCTGATACCAGGGCCCATAAAATAAGATGACCACAAATAAATTCAAACAACTCGATAAGTTTCCTTATCAAGAGATTAGCTAGAATTTAGAACTGCTGTCAGGTGGAATAGTTGAAGTGAATAACATTGATACCTTTAAGAGAAAACTAGGTGAGAGAGCAAGGATTACAAGGATATGTAGATAAGATTAGATGATGGAAGAGGCTCATGTAAAGCTAAAACATTTGTATAGACCAGTTCATCTGAACGGCCTGCTTCTGTGCTTATAAGCTCTATGTAATACTAAATTGAGCAATACTAAATTGAGTAATTAAACAATATCTTTCTTTTCTAAGAACAAATTCAATTTAAAATTGTAAGCTGCCTTCAAAGTGTTCAACTTTTAAAATATTTCATAAACATAATCCATTAATATATCCATATTTTTTTCTCAATTAGTTTTGCAATGGATATCAATAATGGTAGGAATGTTAAATCGTTGGGGCAGTTGGTGGCTCAATGGTTAGCACCGCTACCTAACAGCACAATAGACCTAAGTTCAATTCCAGCCTTTGGCAACTGTCTGTATGGAGTTTGTACATTCTGTGTCTGCGTGGGTTTTCTCTGGGTGCTCCAGTTTCCTCCTACAATCCACAGATGTGCAGGTTAGGTGGATTGGCAATGTTAAATTACCCACAGTGTCCATGGATGTGCAGCTTAGCCATGGAAAATGCAAGGTTACAGGGATACTTTAGGATGGGGTGAGTCTGGATGGGATGCTCTTCAGAGAGTCAGTTTGGACATGTTGGGCCGAATGGCCTGTTTCTACACTGTAAGGATTCTATGGATGGTTGTTGTCGGAGAATTGAGCCCAATTGAACAGAGACCACACAAACCAGATTGGGTGAAATTAACAAGCTGTTTATTCCAAGCGATTTTGCTGGAAGAAAAATTGACTAGGCTGACACAGAATTGACAATCTGTACAGGTAGATCAAGGGTTCACTTCCCTGAGCTGAGAATCAAGCCAGTTTTTATGGGAATACAGTACAATGATGCTAATTAAAAATATTGAACATACAATGGTCTTGATAGTCAAGTTATCAAGTTATGATGGTGATAATCGCAAAGCAATTATCAGAAGAATGTCTTAAATGTAGATACAATGAAGCGTCCGGCAACATCAATCAGTCAGCACGATCAGCTAGGGGCCTTTCCAGCTTATTCTCTGATAGTGAGTGGTTACCGTGACGCTTGTTACTTCCTTGAGAGAGTTAGTTTCCGCAGACCGCTGCCCCCCGGGGCAGTCCTTCCCCCGAGGGTTTGGGGTCCTGCAAACTCATTGACCTCTGGTTTGAGCTGGGAATAGAGAACAGACTGCAGCACTGACAAACACAGAAACAAACAGGACAAACAGGCGAGGTCAACAAGGCGGCCTTAGTGTGGAACTGCAGGAGAGGGGGAGATACTAAACGAGTATTTTGCATCAGTGTTTACTGTGGAATTGGAAGGCATTGAATGTAGGGAAACAGATGGTGACATCTTGAAAAATGGCCATATTACAGAGGAGGAAGTGCTGGATGTCTTGAAACGCGTAAAGGTGGATAAATCCCCAGGACCTGATCAGGTGTACCCTAGAACTCTGTGGGAAGCTAGGGAAGTGATTGCTGGGCCCTTTGTTGAGATAATTGTATTATCGATAGTCACAGGTGAGGTGCCGGAAGACACCTCAAAGGTAGAAGACAGAGGGTGGTGGTTGAAGGTTGTTTTTCAGACTGGAAGCTTGTGACCAGTGGAGTGCCACAAAGATCGGTGCTGGGTCCATAACTTTTCTTCATTTATATAATGATTTGGATATGAGCATAAGAGGTATAGTTAGTACGTTTGCAGATGACTCCAAAATTGGAGGTGTAGTGGACAGCGAAGAAGATTACCTCAGATTATAACGGGATTTTGATCAGATGGGCCAATGGGCTGAGAAGTGGCAGATGGAGTTTAATTTAGATAAATGCGAGGTGATGCATTTTGGGAAAGCAAATCTTAGCAGGACTTATACACTTCATGATAAGGTCCAACGGAGTGTTTCTGAACAAAGAGACCTTTGAGTGCAGGTTCAAAGCTCCTTGAAAGTCAAGTCGCAGGTAGGTAGGATAGTGAAGAAGGCGTTTGGTATGCTTTCCTTTATTGGTCAGAGTATTGAGTACATGGGTTGGGAGGTCATGTTGTGGCTGTACAGGACATTGGTTAGGCCACTTTTGGAATAGTGCATGCAATTCTGTCTCCTTCCTCTTGGAAGGATGTTGTGAAATTTGAAAGGGTTCGGAAAAGATTGACAAGGATGTTGCCAGGGTTGAAGAATTTGAGCTATAAGGAGAGGTTGAATAGGCTAGGGCTGTTTTCCTTGGAGCGTCGGAGGCTGAGGGGTGACCTCATAGAGGTTTATAAAATCATGAGAGGCATGGATGGGATAAATAGACAAAGTCTCTTCTCTGGGGGAGTCCAGGACTAGAGGTCATAGGTTTAGGGTGAGAGGGGAAAGATATAAAAGAGACCTAAGGGGCAGAGGGTGGTACATGTATGGGATGAGCTGCCAGAGGAAGTGGTGGAGGCTAGTACAATTGCAACATTTAAAAAGCATTGAGATGAGATTATGAATAGGAAGGGTTTGGAGGGATATGGGCCAGGTGCTGGCAGGTGGGACTAGATTGGGTTAGGATATCTGGTCAGCATGGACGAGTTGGACGGAAGGGTCTTTTTCTGTGCTGTACATCTCTATGATTCTATGAGACAAATATAGGACAGACACAAGACAAACAAAACAACAGGGGCCCTGTAAACTTGCCACGATCTGTGGATTTAGTAAGCGAGAACTCTTTCCTTCTGTCTTGCGGGAGCACCTGCCAGTCCGTCTTTCCCCTGGCTGGATCAGGCACATGGCTGTTCTCCGACTCAAGTCGGATCATGCGTCTGCCTAAATGAGTACAATTTGGGAGCTCACCAGCCTGCTGCTCGAGCAGGGTAAACCAGCTCAGTACCGAAATGCTGCCGTATTAGATTAGAATTGTGGCTGCTTCCCCCAAATGTCCAACCCTTGGTAGGTATGACCCATTGGGGCAAAGCTAGCTGCCAGGTCCAAATTGGACACAATTTAAAATGTCAGGTTCGCTTACCCTTTTGATTGAAAAGGAGCTGCCAGCCATGCCAAACTGTCGGAGAATTGAGCCCAGTTGAACAGAGACCACACAAGCCAGATCAGGTGAAATTGACAAGCGATATTACTGGAAGAGAAATTGACTAGGCTGACACAGAATTGACAATCTGTACAGGTAGATCAAGGGTTCTCTTCCCTGAGCTGAGAATCAAGCCAGTTTTTATGGGAATACAGTATAGTAATGCTAATTAAAAATAGTGAAAATATAATGGTCTTGATAGTCAAGTGATCAAGTTATGATGGTGATAATCGCACAGCAGTTGTCGGAAGAATGTCCTGAATGTAGATACAACGAAGCGTCCAGCAGCATCAATCAGTTCTTAATTGGATCAGGAGTTCTCTTAGAGAGGAGGTGAGAATGTTCTTTTTCTTGGCATTAAGGTGTTTCCATTGTTGCTCTCCTGTGAGCGAGGTATTCTGGTGCCTCTCCGTCTGTCCTGAGCTTTGTGTGGCTTTGGTATCACTGGGGTATGAGACTGCCCTTAGGGCTTTGGGACAGCTGTGTTTATCGGGTCCAGGAAGCTTTTTGTCAGTTTGTCTTGGGAAGTGTACTCCCTGGTCTGCGAGCGACTGTGGTCTTATCTTGTCAGTCTGTTTGGTCAATGCTGAGGCATTCTGGGTGTTTCTTGTATGGTTTGGACAGGCTTGATTTTCTGTGTTCTGTGATCTGCCATCTGCTACCGTGGGTAGCAGGTGGCAGATCTTTTCCCACAGTTGTGAATACGGTGGATAATTTGTACTTTACCTACTTAAATCATTGTCTTTTAGGACTTTAAACTCTAATTATATTTTGGAAATTTCAAATAGGTAACAGGTTATACAAAATATTTTCTTGTGCAGAATGCTTTCTTGTAAGGCAGAGAGGCAAATCCAGAGCTTAATTCTTAGGCAACTGAGCGCCTAGCCTTCAATAGTGGAGTAGTTAAAATCAGGAATGTTTAAGAGACCAGAATTAGAGATGTTCAGAATACCCAGATAGTTGTGGAGCCAGAAGAGACTAGAGAGGGAGATGAGGCTCTACAGAGATTTTAGAGCATGAATGAAATATTAAAATTGAGGCATTGCTTAACCAGACCCAATATAGGCCAGTAAACATAAAGTTAATGGACAACTGAAACATGATAGCACATGTTTGGATGGACTCAGGTTTATGGAGAGTAGAATGTAGAAGGCTGGAGTGGAGTGCTTTGGCGATATCAAGTCTAGAGGTCAGAAAGGCACGGAAGAGAGTTATTGCAACAGCAAGCTAAGGCAAAGCTGAGATTAGGCTCTTTCATCAATGCCAAAATGCCTTTTCTGACTGTTCACGGGAATACATGGTCAGAAACTCATTGAACTTAAGATGACACCAAACAAACAGTCTCGTTCACCCTTGGTCAGTGTCAGATGAAGGAGAAAATTAGGGAATGCAGTTGTGTTCTTACCGTTCTTCCCTTTGTATTTTTGTACATTTTTGACTAGAAAGAAATAAATTTCATACACTATATAGAAAAGTGCAGATTTCAGCTTGTTACATATCAGCCCTTGTACTATTTTAAAATAAAAATTAAAGAAGATTCAGTTTTCATCTGGATTGTTCCAATCCACTGTAACTTATGAATTATGGTATGGTAACAGCACAGCAATGTGTAGGCTGTTGTGACTGTTCTCAAAGTGCAATTCTGCTTATCTCATTCACACCCTCCCTGCAGCCCAGCAATTTATCACATTTGCTACTTACAATATTCCTTTTTGTAAGCTTTAAATCTCATTACCAATATAAAAAACAGTGCCCTCATACCAATCACTGCAGAACCTCTTTTTATGTCTTCCTTCAGTCTTAGAAACAATCAGTCATTGCTGTTAGACCATAAGACATAGGAGCAGAAATTAGGCCATTCAGCCCATAGAATCTGCTCTGCCATTCAATCATGGCTGATAAGTTTCACAACTCTATTCTCCCGCTTTCTCCCTATAATCCTTGATCCCCTTAATACTCAAGAACCTATCTATCTCAGTCTTAGATATACTCAATGACCTGGCCTCCACAGCCTTCTGTGGCAATGAATTCCATAGATTCATCACTCTCTGGCTGAAGAAGTTTCTCTATATCTCCCTTCCAAAAGGTCTTCCCTTTACTCTATGGCAATGCCCTCGGGTCCTAGTCTCTCAAACCAATGGAAAGATCTTCCCAACATCCACTCTGTCCAGGCCATTCAATATTCTGTATGTTTCAATTAGATTCCCCCCACCTCCATTCTTCTAAATGTCATTGAGTATAACCCAGAATCCTCAAATCTTTCTCATATGTTAAGCTTTTCATTCCTAAAATCATTCTCATGAGCCTCCTCTGAACACACTCCAGGGCCAGTACATCCTTCCTGACATATGGGGCCCAAACCTACACACAATACCCCAAATGTAGCCTGCCCAGAGCCTTGTAGAGCCTTAGAAGTACATCCCTGCTAGTATATTCAGGTCCTCTCAAAATAAATGCCATCATTGCATTTGCCTTCCTAACTACTGACTCAACCTGAAAGTTTACCTTGAGAATCATGGACTAGATCTCCCAAGTCTCTTTACACTTCAGACTTCTGAATTTTCTCCCCATTTAGAAAATAGTCTATACCTATATTCTTCCTACCAAAGTAAATGACCTCACACTTTCCCACATTGTACTCCATCTGCCACTTCTTTGCCCACTCTCCTAACCTGTCCAAATCCTTCTGCAGCCTCCCTGCCATCTCATTGCTACTTGTCTTTCTACCTATTTTTGTATTGTCTGCAAACTTAGCCAGAATGCCCTCAGTTCCTTCATCTATATCGGTAATGTACAAAGTGAAAAGTTGTGGTCCCAACACTGAGCTCTGCGGAACACCATTTGTCACCGGCTGCCACCCTAAGAAGGACTCTTTTATTTCTGTTTTCTGCCATACAGTCAAGCTTCTGTCCATGCTAGTACCTTGCTTCTGACACCATGGGCCCTTATCTTACTCAGTAGCCTCCTGTGTGGCACCTTGTCAAAGGCTTTCTTGAAATTCAGGTAGATAACATCCTTGGTCTAACCTGCTTGTTACTTCCTTAAAGAATTCTAACATGACCTCCCCTTTATGAAACTATGCTGACTTTGCCCTATTTTACTATACAGTTCCAAGTATTCAAAATCTCATCCTTCACAATGGATTCCAGGATCTTACCCAAGATCTTGTTGTGCTTTTCTACCATTCAGCCAACTTCGTATTCATACTGTTATTGTCACTATTATTCCATGCAGTTCAACTTTGACTAACCGCTTCTGCAGCACTTTATCAATCATTTACATAGACTTCTTCAACTCTCCTTTTGGCAAAAAGATCAGCTGAAACTTCAGAAAGATAGCATTTATGTAATTTTGCAGGATTTCCATGAATTTCGATTGTGACAGATAATCAATAGGAATGGAATTTTCACAGGATTTCTAAGCATCTTTCTTTAGTACCCACATTAACCTACTATGTTACACTTATGTTGTTCACCTTGCATATAGTGTGCTTTCTCACCAATTGAGATATTAAACCTGGGTCAGTTTCAATTTCTTGTATTGTCAAGTCAGATATGTTGGCAGAGTTTTGAATGAGCTATTTTTGCAACTTAAGGAATTTCCCATTTTCCATTCTAAAAGTATCATATCTTCTTATCTACCAATCTGAATATTTTATTACAGTTTATCACTACAGTAGCTTTTTTATGGATACATCAGATGTTTTTCGCTAATATTTGTATGTCATTGCACAGAATGTACAATATTGCTGTGAATTTTTTTTTACTTGGCATTCTTGAATAATTTAGCCTATGACGTCAGTTTGATTTCTAGACAAAAGCATATTAAAATACAGTTAATAGATTTTAGATTTTGGATGGGATTGTACTTACAAGTTGTCAGTTCTGATTTTTGCATAATTACTTAAGATAAAAAGTCATGAAGGAATGCCGCAGGACAGTAAACTTTCAGTGGATTTCTCTATTTTAGAAGTTATCGCTTTCACTGATTCCTGGATTCCGAATGCCGATATCAATTTTCTGCATTTTTAGGGTTTAATGTTGATTTGTCACCATTCCACCATCTACCATTAATACTGTTTTTAGAATTTATTCACTGTATGGAGAACAATTTGTTGCTCATACTAATTATATTTTAATGTTCTATTTTAAAAAGAAAATGATCTTATGTTTCCTTCTAATATTTTTTAGTTTATAATTCTGGTTGTGGATAGCACTGACAGAGAGAGAATATCAGTCACCAAGGAGGAACTGTATAGGATGCTCGCTCATGAAGTAAGTCAACTATTCAAATATTAATTAAAATACTTTAAAAGGCTCTAAAGCTATTAATTTGTAAAGGTTGGCAGACATTAAAAATTGTGAAATATGAACTTAGTCTTAATAAGGGATTATGTGTACTGTTCAGTACTACTGTTTGTTCTTAGTATTCATTAATATAGTCTTTATCTTGCTGCCAGACAAATGTGTGGAATTATGCTTGTACATGCAAGAAATGAATCTCATTAACTTTGTCAATAGACATTGTACATAGTTTGTGACAGAGGCTCATTTCAGCCCTCACCCACCCTTCTTCTTCCCCTTTTATTAGACCATGATTTGACTAAAACGTCATTGAAATCTTAAACATAATCTGTTACTTTGACTACTGAATAACGTTTGTACAATTAATTCATCTTGCTGAAAGCGGATGCTACTGTGGGGTGCTTAGTAGCTTTATGTAGATGACAAAATTAATCTTTTCTTTTGGCAATTAACTGCACGTTTTCAAACGCACACAAAAATATAAGGTGGAAAATTTATGCTCACGCTAGTGAGATATGCAATATTTTTATAAAGATGCAAAGTTTAGCGATCACATTGGAAATAACATTCTTGATTACTTAGGAACCTTTCCTCTAATAGCATGACAGTTTTCAGTGTGGCGTAGATTATTCTCAACATAACTTTCTTCATTCATCACAGGACATGGATGCTATTGGTTAAGCCAGCAATTATTATCAATCCCTAGTTGCTCTTGAGAAGATGGTGTTTTCTTATGCTGTTGAGTCCATTTGATATACAGTTGGTTCTGATATAATACGATAGTTCCATTCTCGTATGATCTCGTGTTAAAAAATCGTGCAATAGCCATGCCATTTAAACTAATGGGGCAGGAATCGCGCTATACCTAATAGAGGTAAGGAAAGTTCGCATTCTACAAATAACGGTCTGAATTCTTCAATTGCATTAAAGCCAATTTGCTTTGAAGAAACACGCATTATAGCCGAAACGACTGTAGGTTAGGGAGGCGAAGTCCAGCATTTTGATCTAATGATACTAAAGATCAGCAATATATTTCCAAGTTTGGAGGGGAATCATAAAATTCCTACAATACAGAAAGAGGCTATTTGGCCCACTGAGTCTGCACTGATCCTCCAAAGAACATCTCACTCAGACCCACCCTGCACCCATAGCTGCATTTGCCATGGCTAATCCACCTAGCCTGATATTCCCTGGACACTAAGGGCAGTTTAACGTGACCAATCCACCTACTCTTTTTACATCTTTGGATTGTGGGAGGAAGCCGGAGTACCAAGTAGAAACCCACGGAGACATGTAGAGCGAGTGCACATTCCACATGGTCACCCTAGGCTACAATTGACATACCGAAGAGAAGAACTTGATTAAAGAACTAGATAGAAGCTATGCAGAAATTTCTCCACAAAAAGTTGAAGTCCAGATCACAGTGATTTAAAAGGTTCCAAGGAATCCAATCATATTCCAAAGGAACTTCTATAAAGCAATTGAGCTTATAGTTTATACCCACATCCATACGTTTACAAGATTAATTTTCTTCAAGTCATGGTGTCATAGAAATGTTCAGCACAACAAACGACCTTCGGTCCAACTTGTTCATGCTGACTAGATACCCTGAAGTAATCTAGTCCCATTTGCCAGCACTTGGCCCATATCCCTCTGAACCGTTGCTATTCATATACCCATTCAGATGCCTTTTAAATGTCGTAATTGTGCCTCTCCACCATTTCCTCTGGCAGCTTGTTCCATATACTAACCACCCTCTGCGTGAAAAAGTTGCCCCTTAGGTCCCTTTTTGATTTTTCCCCTCACCCTAAACCTACGCCCTCTAGTTCTGAACTCCTCCACCCTAAGGAAAATACTTTGCCTACTTACCCTATCCATTACCCCTCATGATTTTATAAACCTCTATAAGGTCATCCCTCAGCCTCTGACTCTCTAGGGAAAACAGCCCCTAGAGAGCTTCTCCCTATAGCTCGAACCCTCCAACCATGACAACATGCTTGTCAATCTTTTCTGAACTCTTTTAAGTTTCACAAAATCTTCCGATCGGAGGGAGACCAGAATTGCACATATTATTCCAAAATTGGCCTAACCAATGTCCTGAACAGGCACAACATGACCTCCCAACTCCTGTACTCTATACTCTGACCAATAAAGGAAAGCATACCAAAGGTCACCTTCACTATCCTATTTACCTGCAACTCTACTTTCAAGGAGCTGAGAACTTGCACTCCAAAGTCTCTTTGTTCAGCAACACTCCGCAGGATCTTACCATTAAGTGTATTAGTCTTGCCCTGATTTAACTTCCCAAAATGCAGCACCTCATATTTATCTAAATTAAACTCAATTTGCCACTCTTTGGCCCATTGACCCATCTGATCAAGATCCCATTGCACTCTGAGGTAACCACCTTCGTTGTCCACGACACCTCCAATTTTGGTGTCGTGTGCAAACTTCCTAACTATACATCCTATGTTCACATCAAAGTCATTTATATAAATGACAAAAAGCAGGGACCCACCACCGATGCTTGTGGCACACCACTGGTCACAGGCCTCCAGTCTGACAGCCACCCCTCACCACCACCCTCTGTCTTCTACCTTTGAATCCATGCTGTACATTTCTATGTCTCAAAGAAAATTAATCTTATGAAGTTATGGGTATGGGTATAAACTGTACAGCTCTTTCAAAGCTTCAGAGCAGGTACAGGACCATATAACCACTCATATGGCATGAGATTCTGTAGTTCTATTATTGGACTATATTTAGTATTATTTAAGAAGAATGTTAGAGCGAAATGAGCCTAACAATATGGAATGGCCGCTAGAATTAGGGATGAGATGTCGAACCAATTGAACAAATATTGAGCAGATTACAGAGACAGCATATTGACAGTAAATTATGCCTCAATATTTTTCACAGTATTCAGTAATGAACTGCATTGTACATTTCTAGACGCTATTTATTAAAAGTTTTACAGCCAAACTCTAACCAAACTAAATGTATGGAATAGGCATTAGCTTCTCAAATTAACTTGTAAATAGAGTGAGAGCTCAAGATTTGGGCCCTGTTATTATCTGGGAGGGTGTCGAAGAAAGTGAAAATTGCCATAGATGCAGAGGACCAGAGGCTGTTCTCTCATTAGAGACAAGATTGGTGAGTTTTCTTAGAGGACAATGTCAAGAGGCATGGGCCTTTGTGGTGATTGCAGCCAGTACAGTAATTAGAGTCATTCTTCTTTGCAAACCAGCCATCCAAGAAGAGGGTATAACAGGATGGTAACCTGAAAAGCCTGGGAAGATTGTTCTGGTTCTTGACTTTATATTGTTTCAGCTGAAGAAATGAACAGTTGTACAAAAGCTTTCAGGTGGCATAAGTTAGAAGCAACAGTAAGAAGTGTAGATGGTAGCAAGTAATGAGAGGGAGAAACATTAGTAAACAGTTCATTATGGTGAGTATACTCACTTTGGAACCATATATAAATCGGCGTATTTTGTAAATAGTTAAAAGAGACTGGAGTTGAGACAGATGTTTGAGAGTTCAAATAGATCAATCTCTAAAAGTGATTGCATTGTTATAAAAAGTTATTAAAAGGCTAATGACTAGTGAACTTAAGGGAGCTGGAATCCAAAGGTAAGTAGCTTTGCTCAGTGATGTAGAACCTTGGTTAGATTCCACACATTTTTAGGCACTGCACCACAGGCAGGGAATATTGACCTTGAAATGGAAATAGGCAAAATTAGAATACAAACTAAAATAATCCTGGAGTTCAGGTGGTAATATTATGACAATATGTTTCACAAAGATGACTGGCATTTCCTTAACCATAGCAATTTGACAGGTAATTATATGGAGTTATTTATACATTAAAAACATTTGAAAGGCTGGACAGAGATTATTCTTTTTAGTAAGGAAATCAGAGCAAGGGGGCAACAATCCAGATGTTCCAGTTAGTGTTGATGCTGGGTGCAGTGTCATTGCCTACGAATATTTCTGTATCCTGACCTTTTTGCACTTTTGTAGTCAGGACATCCGATGATCACAGTTACAGCAGTGATGGATCTATTGACCTTTCAGGGATGAAAAGGGCACATGTTCCCCTTCTATGACATATACCATGCTTAGGTAAGCTTTAATGGTCTCTAGTCTTCCAGTAGAAATCACCAGTGATAGGAGAAGATAATAAGGTCAGGGGAAGGTGGAGTTATGATTTGTGTGGCTGTTTGTAGTACTCAGTTCAGTTCCAAAGTTAATCACCGAGTTACTGTTTGATCTTTTGTGTATCATTTCTAGGCAAATATCTGGGTAAGTAGCACATATCTAGTCCTACCCTCCTGATATTGAGTGTGTTAAAACAGTCCAAATCAGCTCATCAGAAGTTTAATTTTCTAAGCAATTATTAGATTAGATTACAGTGTGGAAACAGGCCCTTCGGCCCAACAAGTCCACACCGACCCGCCGAAGCGAAACCCACCCATACCCCTATATTTACCCCTTACCTAACACTATGGGCAATTTAGTATGGCCAATTCACCTGACCCTGCACATCTTTGGACTGTGGGAGGAAACCGGAGCACCCGGAGGAAACCCACGCAGACACGGGGAGAACGTGCAAACTCCACACAGTCAGTCGCCTGAGGCGGGAATTGAACCCGGGTCTCTGGCGCTGTGAGGCAGCAGTGCTAACCACTGTGCCACCGTGCCGCCCATGGTGCATGTGAAGGTACCAGCTCTTCTGGTGAGTCCCTCTGCATATCTTCAGCCCCAATTTCACTGTGGATTTTGGAAGATTCAGGCCATCCTCTTAAAATTAGAGCTAGACCATTCAGGAGAAATTTCAGTACAAATGGTAATGAAATGAGGAATGCTCTTCCCTCAGGGGTCTAGGTGCTCAAGCATTTAGAACCTTGAAGACCAATAAAGATAGAAATTCATTTTTAGATTAAGTGAATCCATAAACGGAATTGAATGGAAGACCAATTTTCAGGGCTAAATGGCTTATCCCTTTTCTTATGATGTCTCAACTTCAGTTTGTACTGAAACATATAGTATTCATTTTATCAGCTTTGCAATAACTAATATTTTTTTCCCACAGGCTTAAAATTAAAAGTTGTATTTAAATTTCTTGAATGAGATTGGTTTTTAAATTGAATAATTAATGGAGTTCCAAATAGAAGAATGCAAAGCATCTGCCAGACTCTAAAATGGAAACTGACAAATAATTTTCCTTTCAGGATCTAAGGAATGCAGCTGTACTAATATTTGCTAACAAGCAGGATAAAAAGTGTTGCATGTCTGCCATTGAAATTTCAAGGTTCCTTACACTAAGTACTATCAAAGATCATCCATGGCATATCCAAGCTTGCTGTGCTCTTACAGGAGAAGGGTGGGTATATTATTCCACTTTATTATCTGTAGGTATTGTAAAAATTGTATTTTTCATTTCTGTTGTATTTTTACTTTAATCCTAATTGGCCACGATCATATTGAATAGTGGAGCAGGTAGAAGGAGCAAAAGGCCTTATTTCCTATGTCTCTGTGAAACATAAGATTCAGAGTAGTCTTGATGGGATAGATATGTAAAAGATGTTGCCTGATGAGAAAATCTAAAATCGGGGTTAACTGATTTTAAAAACGTTTTAAGTCGTTTTTAATGCTTTTTTTCTGAAGACCGTGAGTCTTCAGAATTACTTCCTTACAAAGCAGTGTAAATTGTGTTTTTTGAATATTTTATTGAAAAATAGGACAGATGCTTGGAAAGCCAAAGAGTGAAAAATGATCAAGGGTAGGTGGGAATGTGAAGTTGAGATTGCAAACAAATCTGCAATGATCTTATTAAATGGTGAAGCAAACTTAAGAGGCTAAATAGCATATTCCTGTTCCTAACTCCACATTTTTCAAAACCTTTGTTTTATTATTTTAGCAAACCTTTTAATGGATAGGACAAGAATTAGAATCATAGAATCCCTTTGGCTCAAGAAGTCCACACCGACCCTTCGATGAGTAATCCATCCAGACCCATTGCCCGAATCTATTACTCTATATTTATCCCTTACCAAATCACCTAACCTAAACATCCCTGAACACTATGGGCAATTTAGTATGGCCAATTCACCTAACCTGCACATCTTTGGAAACCGGAGCAGCCAGAGGAAATCCACGCAGACATGGGGAGAACGTGCAGTCGCCCGAGGCTGGAATCAAACCCGGGTCCCTAGCGTCGTGAGGCACTAGTGCTAACCATTGAGCCACCATGCCTCCCTACCTGGTTAAATGCACTCACTATACTTCATTTTTTCAGTTGAAATGTTAAACATCAGAGTACAGCACAAAGATGGAGAAGAAAATCAACATAAATCTGTTTGTCTTTGATAAGATCCAAGTTGTCTTTTGGCCATTTGTTTTTCATAACCATATGTATAGTCAGGATCACTTGAGGGAATATTAATATTACTGAATTAGAGCTATTGTAAATGCTTGTGACAGATCATAAAAATATTTTTGTACATTGCAGATTAATATGTAGTAACTTCTGATATTTTTAATATGGGGTTAAGTTTGTAGAGTGGTGTAATGCATAAATAATATAAACAAAATTGCAACTAAATTAGTTGTAAAATGGCATGTGTACAGGTGTTAGAACTTGTGGAATGCTTTCCTTAAATCTTGCTGTTTTATACTGTTAAGGCGACAATGAAGTGGGTAAAATGACAGTTTTAGCTTTTGCTTTGAGTTTTTGAAGGTATCTGCCTACCCTCTCCTTCCTCTGACTCTTTTAACTTTACCAATTTAAAGGTCTAGTATTTTAATATGGGTTTGATGCAATGAAAGGTACAGAGAATTGAAAAATACATGTTATATAGCGTGGGTATTGGAGTTTTCCAAAGACATTTTAATAGTTAGATTTTCTGTAGCATTATTTGATCTGATGCATCTGTTAAATTATCTTACTCCCAATTGAAAATTGTAACTCTTTCCCTCCTGAAGAAGGGCTTATGCCCGAAACGTCGATTCTCCTGCTCCTCAGATGCTGCCTGGCCTGCTGTGTTTTTCCAGCACCACATTTTTCAACTCTGGTCTCCAGTATCTGCAGTCCTCACTTTCTCCTCTTTCCCACAGTAGTAGTATTCATAAAGCAAGGCACCTTTAAACTCAAAATTAACACTAAAACATTTTTTTTCCTTTGTCTAGTTTGTGTCAAGGTCTTCAATGGATGACAACCACAGTTGGAGTGAGATGAAGATATGGCTCCATAAACATGGAATTACCTTGTGCCTGTGGCAAGCTTATGAAGTTGCAAATGCTGCATTTTGAAAAAAACAAAATTAATTTAAAGCTGCTGTTACGTTTTATACAACATCAGTCTGCTTAATCTGTTAAATTCTACACTACAACGATTAGCGCTTGATACACATTGCACAGACATTTCATGATTGAAAATTGTAACTCTTTCCCTCCTGAGGAAGGGCTTTTGCCCGAATCATCGATTTTGCTGCTCCTTGGATGCTGCCTGAACTGCTGTGCTCTTCCAGCCCCACTAATCCAGAATCTGGTTTCCAGCATCTGCAGTCATTGTTTTTACCTCAGACATTTCATGCGTCTGTCTTGAGTGTTGAGTGGGCGGCACGGTGGCACAGTGGTTAGCACTGCTGCCTCACAGTGCCTGAGACCCGGGTTCAATTCCCGCCTCAGGCGACTGACTGTGTGGAGTTTGCATGTTCTCCCCGTGTCTGCGTGGGTTTCCTCCGGGTGCTCCGGTTTCCTCCCACAGTCCAAAGATGTGCAGGTTAGGTGAATTGGCCGTGCTAAATTGCCCGTAGTGTTAGGTAAGGGGTAAATGTAGGGGTATGGGTGGGTTGCGCTTCGGCGGGTCGGTGTGGACTTGTTGGGCCCAAGGGCCTGTTTCCACACTGTAATGTAATCTAATCTAAAATCTAAAAAAATGTACTGTCTTTCCTTGTATTTACAAAACTACGTAAGTACTGAATTGAATAGATAATGTTTATTCATCTACAGTTAATTCTTGTAGTTCACATATTTTTTGCACTATACTGGTAATGTACTGACATTGTAGCATAAAATCATGAAACTAGAGTATCCTTTAAAATAAGATGAACTAGCAGATTATACACTAAAATGTGTATTCCTTTCTTCACAACTGTAACTTTTTATAACTTTCTTCATAACGTTTCCTACATATTTTTAATATAGTGCAGGTATAGTGTGTTTGTAGCTTTAGAAATTGGTTGTCACATTTGAAATGATTTAATATTTCACTTCAAAGAAGTCTTAACCATTATTTTCTTAACTTCTATATGAAGTAATCAAACATAACTACAGTATCACCAACATGGTGCAATGATTAGAATTACTTAGTTTAGGATGAATTTGACCAGTGCATCTGATTCTTGTTGAACAATCATAGTAAATCAGTTTTAACGTACCAGTTTTTTAAGGTGCCTACACTGATCAATCTGAATGTACCTAAGAATGAGTATTAATGGCTAAATACTTTTACAGGAAGACAAAATGGTTTCATTTGTTTTGCAAAAAGGAGCTAAGATTTTAAAAAGCTTCTATTATATATTATTAAGCCATCATAGCTAAATGTTGCACAGTTTTTGTGTCAATGCTACAGTTGCTGGAATGGCTGCTTATTTTCAGTTCTGCCCTGTTACAAAGATTATTCTACAGTCCATTGATTGAATTCAGCAATATTAACACTAAACTCAAAGTTTGAGTTTAAGTCTGGGAACCTAGGCTCATCTGTCATTGTTTCTATTTGAATTGTATTATAGGGAATTTGAGTTTAGCCTCTGAATGACTTATTATGCAACTAAGTCTACATTTTATCTGTGGCATTGGATTGCTTAGTTACCAAGATGTTTCATTTAAGATCTAACATAATCTAGAATTATGTTCTAAACACCTACATCTTTGAAAAATCTTTTGATTAAAGAATAACTTTAATCACGTATTAGAATAATGCAATGTCAACTATGTACACATGGAATTTTTGATTGAGACGTTTCACTTTAGATTGAAACGTTCACATTTTATATTTAAGTTATTTTTAAATCATATGTTTATAAGAGTTTTTTGCCTTACTATAAACTATTCTTGAAAGAACATTGGAATGTTTACCTGCTTGAATATGTTGCATTTGTATGTCCAGTTCAATTATTGCATAATGACATTTTGAATTTTTAAAAACTTGCAACATTGAACAATGTTTGTTCCACAAATAAATTCTAAAGTGCTCTTCACTCTGCAGTATGACTTATGTAAAAGTTCATCGCAATGGTTTCTGCGGTGGTGTTGATCAAGTGCCATGCACTCTCATGGAGTTGATTGCCTTTGGCATTGTTCCACTATTTGCTTTGTCTTTATTGTGTTTTTTTCCATTCAGTAATTTTCAATGATGTTTCTCACTGTCTCATTTAAGAAGTTACACTCTTTTGCTGTAATTTTACAATACTCTCCGATGTTTGTATTTGTCACTAAGATAAACATTTATAAAATAATTTGGGAACTTGGGTTCTAAATTAGTGATAAATGAATTTTTGATTTTCAACTCTGTGAAGGTGTTAAAAACTCTTAAATGAGAGGGCCAAAACATGCATTTCTAAGAAATCATGTGACTCAAATTGCATACTTGGACAAGCTACCTGGTGAGGTAATTAGAGTCATAGAGTCACAGATGTACAGCATGGAAACAGACCCGTCGATCCAACCTGTCCATGCCAAGCAGATATCCCTACCCAATCTAGTCCCACCTGCCAGCACATGGCCCATATACCTCCAAACCCTTCCTATTCATATATCCATCCAAATGCCTCTTAAATGTTGCAATTGTACTAGCCTCCACCACTTCCTCTGGCCGCTCATTCCATACACGTACCACCCTCTGGGTGAAAAGGTTGCCCCATAGATTTCCCCTCTCACCCTAAACCTGTGCCGTCTAGTTCTGGACTCCCCCATCTCTGGGAAAAGACTTTGTCTATTTATCCTAATCTCTATGAGGTCACCCCTCAGCCTCCAATGCTGCAGGGAAAACAGCCCCAGCCTGTTCAGCCTCTCCCAATAGCTGAAATCCTCCAACCCTGGCAACATCCTTGTAAATCTTTTCTGAACCCTTTCAAGTTTCACAACATCTTTCTGATAGGAAGGAGACCAGAATTGCACGCAATATTCCAAAAGTGACCTAACCAATGTGCTGTACAGCCACAATATGAACTCCCAACTCAATACTCTGACCAATAGAGGAAAGCATACCAAACGCCTTCTTCACTATCCTATCTATCTGTGACTCCACTTTCAAGGAGCTCAAGGACTATGAACCTGCACTCGAAGGTTTCTTTGTTCAGCAACACTCCCTAGGACCTTACCATTAAGTGTATAAGTCCTGCTAAGATTTGCTTTCTCAAAATGCAGTACCTCACACTTAGCTGAATTAAGCACAATCTGCCACTTCTCAGCCCGTTGGCCCATCTGATCAAGATCCTGTTGTAATCTGAGGTAACCGTCTTAACTGTCCACTACACCTCCAATTGCTACTTTCTATGTTGAGCTTTCACAATGCAGGAAAAGGGATATCAGAAACAGTTTGGTTCAAAAGAGCAGAATCCATACTAACTGATGTTTTCCAGCAGCCTTGAACTAGTCAAAGTAACTGAAAAAAAAATCCAAAGTTCTTTTGCTTCAGCTTATTGGGAATGGCCTACGTCTGTGTGTCAGGAAGAATGAGAGAATTGCATCTGGTGAATTTGCAGCCCGAAAGAACATGCTTGTGGTCTCATCAGTTGAGTAAAGAGTGATTTTACAGTTGAGTTGTTTAAATTGCTTGGATAAAGGATTGTTTCATTTTGCTATTTATGATGAGATCTTTCCAAATGGTCTTTTATACAGCTTTGATTTTTTTTTTCTTTTGTTAAAAGTACATTGGCAGCTTCATGTGAATATGTTCAGTAGATGACTAATCAAATTATAAAAATAACCTTTATGGTTTCTTGAGCCATCTCTGGAATCTGACTTGAGAGTTACCATTAGCTGGTTCATAAAGTGGTGACTCTTGACAGCACAGAAATTCAGTGAAGAATCTTTAAACAAGTGGAGGTTCAAAGCATAAAATCATGAGTAATGAAATATATTACACAGATTGGAATTTCAAAATGATTTTGACTTGGTAAGATTGCATAGAAAATCTAGTCGTGGATTATTTAAAATCTTTGCTGAGGCTACATTGGTTGATAAAATTAGCAGGTAAAGTCTGTAGATAAATTGGTGGTGAAAAAAACATGATCTCAAGAGTGAGAGCATTTGTAAGGTGGTCTAAAATTATCTCATAAAGAGGTGGGTAACCTGAAGTTGATTTGCCAACTGCGAGGGATGGCTGGGTTCAGTTGAATGGAAAATTATGGAAAGAATTTAAAGGGGAAGAAGACTCAGGAGAGGTTATTAAATTTTCCAAAACAAGTCATAAGACATAGAGTATGAATAAGATTAGGAATCTAACTTCAGGCATGCAAATAGGGAGACAACTATGAGAAGAGGGTGAGACAACACAATTGAGGGCATCATACATAAGTGCACGCGGTATACAAAAGAGGTTAAATGAGTTTTATAGTGCAGATTGAAATTGGATATGATTTTGTGGGCATCACAGAGATATGACTGTAAGGGAATCAGGGCTGGGAACTAAATATCCATGGATATACATCCTATCAAAAGGGAAGAAAGGGTTCAGAAAAAATTTATAAGGATGTTGTCAGGGTTGGAGGATTTGAGGTATCAGGAGAGGCTGAATAGGCTGGAGCCATTTTCCCTCGAGAGTCAGAGGCTGAGGGGTGACCTTATCGAAGTTTATAAAATCATGAGGGGCATGGATAGGGTGAATAGCCAAGGTCTTTTCCCCAGTGTATCAGAGACCAAATTTGAGGGCCCAGGTTTAAGGTAAGATGGGAAAGATTTAAAAAGGACCTTGGGGGAATTTTTTCATGCAGAGGGTGGTGCATGTATGGAATGAGCTGCCAGAGGAAGTGATGGAGGTTTGTACAATTAAAACATTTAACACGCATTTGGATGGGTACATGAATAGAAAGGGTTTAGAGGAATATGGACCAAATGCTGTCAAATGGGACTAGATTAATTTAGGATGAGTAGGACTGAATGATCCATTTCCATGCTGCAGATCTCTCTTACAGGCAGATGGGCAGAGGAGACATGGTTGGCTTGTTAATAAGATGTGAAATTGCATTGAAAGTCACCAGTGCTATAGGGTTAAACGGCATAGAATCTGTGTGGGGAGAGCTGAGGAACCACAAAGGCAAGAAGACCCTTTTACGTACTGGCCTCCGAGCAGTATTCAGAGTATAGGGCAGAAAATAAATCAGGAGATTGTTCGTTTCTTACCTGCCTTTTCTAATAATAATGGTGGATCTCAACATGCATACGGACTGGGAAAATCAAGTTGGTAGTGGATTCCCAAAAAAGGAGTTTGTGGAAAGTCTACAAGAGGGGATTTTTTTTGGAGCAGCTTATGAAAGAGCCCACTATGAAACAGGCAATTCTAGATTTGGTGATGTGTAATGAGGCAGACTTTATTAGGGAGCTGAAGGTAAAGGAAACCCCTCAGGGCAGTGACCTTAATATGATAGAATTCACCTTTGCAACTTGAGAGGGAGAAGCTGGAATCAGATGTAACAGTATTACAATTGAGTAAAGGAAATAACAAAGACGTGAGGGAGGAGCTGGCCAGAGTTGATTGGAAGGGTACCTTAGCAGGGAAGATGGTGGAGCAATAATGACAGGAGTTTCTGGTCGTAATTCAGGAGACACAGCAGGAATTCATCCCAAGGAAGAAGAAATATACAAAGGGGAGGACGAGATAACCATGCTGACAGGGGAAGTCAGGGACAGCATGAAAGCAAAAGAGAAAGCCACAATGTGGTCAAGATTAGTAGGAAACCCTTAAAAGCCAAAAGAGCCCAACTAAAAAAAAGCAATAAGGGGGAAGAATATGAAATAGGAGGGTAAGATAGCTGGTAATAAAAATTTGCAAGAGTTATTTTAGATGTATAAAAGATAAAAAGGCAAAAATAGACCCTGGACCACTGGAAAATGAGACTGGAGGAGTAAAAATGGGGACAAAGAAATAGCGGAGGAACTGAATATGTCCTTTGTATTAGTCTTCACAGTGAAAGATACCTGCAGCATACCAGAACTTCAAGAGAGTCAGGAGGTGGAGATGAATGTAGTGGTCATCACTAAGTCGAAGGTGCTGGGGAAATTGAAAGGTCTGAAGCAGGAAAACTCACCTGGACAGGATGGACTACAGCCCAGGGTTCTGAAGGACATGGTCAAGGATATCATAGAGGTATTGGTGATCTTTCAGGAATCACTGGAGTCAGTGTCAGTGAACGTTCCAGAAGACTGGAAAATGGCTAATGTGACACCATGTTGAAGAAGGGAGGGTAAGAAAAGATGGGAAATTATACGCCAGTTAGCCTGACCTTGGTCATAGAGTCATAGAGCTGTACAGCGCAAAAACAGACCCTTCGGTCCAACTCATCCATGCCGACCAGATGTACTAAATTATTCTACTCCCATTTGCCAGCACTTGGCCCATATCCCTCTAATCCTTTCCTATCCATGTCCCCATCCAGCTGCCTTTTAAATGCTGTCATTGTACCAGCGTCCACCACTTCCTTTGTCAGCTCATTCCATACATGCACCACCCTCTGTGTGAAAACGTTTCCCCTTAGGTCCTCTTTAAATCTTTCCCTTCTCACCCTAAATCTTTGCTCTCTCGTTTTCCACCCCAGGGAAAATACTTCATCTATTCACTCCTCTGTGCCCCTCAAGATTTTATAAACCTCTATAAGGTCACCCCTCACCCCTCCGACATTCCAGGGAAAACAGCCCCTGCCTGTTCAGCCTCTCCCTTAGCTCAAACCCTCCAACCCTGGCAACATCCTTGTAAATCTTTTCTGAACCCTTTTAAGTTTCGCAACATCCTTCCTATAGCAGGGGGACCAGAAATGCACGCAATATTCCATATAGAGGAAGAAAGGAATGTTGGGTTAGATGAGAAAGAGCAGAGGAGGCTTGATTGGTGCAAGATTGGTTTCTGATCTTCTGTCATTTCATCTCTCACCTTGCTTCCCCACTGTCTTTGAGCCCCTGCAATGTTCCAATGCAGCTCAACTCAAGGTTAAAAAACAGCACTTTATTTTTCGATAGAGCTCTGAATTTATTAATTTCACATCATAGCATGGGGCCAATTTTCTTTCCTTTACGTTTTTGGGTCTCATTCTTGTCTTTGCATTTGGCTTTTTGTCATTCTCATACCTCTTCAAGATACATCTTTTATCTCATAGACTGTCCCATTCCCACTCCTTTTGCCCTCATGCGGGGCATCCTTTTGCCAGTTAGTATCCCCTGAATTCCACATGATCATAAACCTCCCTCCTGTCCCCATTGTTAAGATTTTAGAATTCATTATTAAGGATGAGATTGTGGAGTATTTGGAAATGCATGGTAAAATAGGTCTGAGTCAGCTCTGGACTAAGTGCATGTAAATAGATTAGTATAATTTGTGGTTGGCATAGACATAGAGGGTTGAAGGGCCTGTTTCCAATCTATATGACTCTGCGAATCTGACTATAATCGATATGTGTTACCAAACCCATTTTCTACACTCTCGTCTCCCAATGAATTGTGCTTCAAACTGCAAAATAAATTTCCTTGTTAAATATGTCCTCAAAATATCTGATGGCAGATATGCTACTTCTATACTAAGTCAGCACTGAATAGAGCTCCTCTTTGTTCTTATAACTAAATGATATTACAAGTGAGAAAAAAGATTGTTAGAACAACACACCCTTCTACTCAATGATAATGGCACAATTACAATTTTACATCAGTAGGTTGATTGATCTTGACGATTATTGAAAATGTTGATTAACAAATCCCCTTCTTAAATGGCATTTTTGGACAGCCATGGTTGACATGGTTTATTGTGAGCAGCTAAATCCCTGAGGGTACTACCAAATAGAATTTTCACTAAGATTTACTTGAAAGTAATGTTTCCCTTGACATCGCATGCAGTCAAAATGAAGTGCAAACTCAAAACTAGTAAACAAAAGTATGTGTACTGCACAAAATCAAAACAACCATTCAAACATCCATTATATTCCCACCAATTCATTACACATAATATTGACATTAACTACCATGACTTTGAGGGAATAGTTTACTTCTATCTCTTCCTATTTTTCTCTGTCCATATTCCTTCCCTCCTTCCCCTACAGACTGTTTACCCCTCCTTTTCTTCACTCCTCATTCCTTTCTCCTTCTTTCCCTATGCTAATGTATCATAGAAATCACATGACACCAAATTGTAGTCCAACAGGTTTATTTGAAATCACAAGCTTTCAGAGTGTAGGCTTGTGATTTCAAATAAATCTGTTGGACTATAACCCAGTGTTGTGTGATTTCTGATTTTGTTCACCCCAGTGCAACACTGACACCTCTATATCATATCTCTTTCATGCCCTCTTTCATTGAGTTATAGATTCATACAGTACAGAAACAGATCCCTCAGTCCGTGCTGACTAGACATCCCAAACTGACCTTGTCCCATTTTCCAGCATTTGGCCCATATCCCTCTAAAGGCTTCCTATTCATATACACATTCAGATGCCTTTTAAATGTTGTAATTGTACCAGCTACCAACACATTCTCTGGCAGCTCATTCCATACACACAACACCCGCTACATGAAGAAGTTGCTCCTTAGATCCCTTATAAATCTTTCCCCTCTTGCCTCAAACCTATGTCCTCTGGTTTTGGACTCCACCACCCTTGGTAAAAGATCTTCCCTTTTATTGTCCTCTCACTCTCCCATATGACCTTAGTTTGTTTCTCTCTACTTAACCTCTCCATGTCACAATTCCTCCCTGTTACTCCCTCAATCCTTATCCATCTTATTCTCACAGTCTCTATCCATCCTCTCCCATCTTACTACTCTCATTTCTCATCTTCATCCTTTCCTCTTCTTTCTCCATCTCTGTCTGTGGCACACCTCTCTTTGTCCACGTTTACACATCCATACCCCAGATCTTTATCTTCCAAATCCCTCTCTCCCTCATCCTCATAGCTGGATAAAAACTGTGGTATAAAACTCAGCTTCCATGTGCGGCCTTTTGTTCTGCACATTTCCTTTCAAAATAAGATTTTAATCACACCTGATGTAAAACAGGACCAAAGTGCTTTTTATTTGCTTTTACTTGCTAAATTGATAGTATTATAACACCCAAACACTAATCCTGCAGGTACTCAAGTTCTCAAAAATAATTTATTGTGTGGAGACCATATGATTTAGGAACAGGAGAGTAGGCAGTTGTGCTCCTTGAGTTCGATAGGATCTTGGCTGATCTGACATTTCATAGTTTCACTTTCCTCCCATTTCCCTGCTGATCAAGAATTTGTCACAGGCTTAAATATGTACAAGGACTCTGCTCCCACAGCTCTCTGTGGCAAGGAGTTCCAAAGACTCTCAACCCTCGGAGAAGAATTCCTCCTCATCTCAGCTTGAAATTGGCAGCCCTTTATTCTCAGGCTATGGTCTAAACAACATTAGTATGCCAGATGGCTTTTTCCTAACAATCACAACAGATTCATGGACATTGTTAGACCCTTAATTTCATATTTTTATTGAATTCAAATGACACCATCTTCAAATGCAGGTCCCCATAATTTTACCTTTGTCTTTGGATTAACAGTCCAGCAGTAATATGCTCAACTATTGCCACCCTTTGTTCAAGAAATTCAACTGTAGGAAACTTCAGCCCTTCAAAACTTTTTACTTGGCTGTTGAGTGCTATGCCTTTACCTAATGTGAGTGTTTAACAGAACATAGAACAATACAGCTCAGAACAGGCCCTTCGGCCCTCGATATTGCACCGACCTGTGAACTATTCTCAGCTTGTCCCCCTACACTATCCCAAAATCATCCATGTGCTTATCTAAGGATTGTTTAAATCTTCCTAATGTGGCTGAGTTAACTACATTAACAGGTAGGGCATTCCAAGCCCTTACCACTCTCTGCGTAAAGAACCTGCCGCTGACATCTATCTTAAATCTGTCACCCCTCAATTTGTAGTTATGCCCCCTTGTACAAGCTGACATCATCATCCTAGGAAAACGACTTTCCCTGTCTACCCTATCTAATCCTCTGATCATCTTGTATGTCTCTATCAAATCCCCTCTTAGCCTTCTTGCCAATGAGAATAGGTTCAAGTCTCTCAGCCTTTCCTCATAAGATCTTCCCTCCAGACCAGGCAACATCCTGGTAAATCTCCTCTACACCTTTTCCAATGCTTCCACATCCTTCCCGAAATGTGGGGGCCAGAACTGTACAAAATATTCCAAGTGCGACCGCACTAGCGTTTTGTATAGTTGCAGCATGATATTGCGGCTCCGGAACTCAATCCCGCTACGAATGAAATCTAACACACCGTATGCCTTCTTAACAGCACTATCCACCTGGGTGGCAGCTTTCAGGGATCTATGTACATGGACTCCAAGATCCCTCTGCACATCCACACTACCAAGAATCTTTCCATTGACCTAGCCTTCCTGTTATTCTTCCCAAAGTGCATCACCTCACATTTAGCTGCATTGAAATCTATTTGCCACCTCTCAACCCAATTCTGCAGTTTATCCAAGTCCCCCGCAACCTGTAACATTTTTCTACACTGTCCACTACTCCACCGACTTTAGTGTTGTCTGCAAATCCATCCACCTATGCCTGTGTCTTAGTCATTTATAAAAATGACGAACAGCAGTGGTCCCAAAACAGATCCTTGTGGCACACCACTAGGAACTGGACTCCAGGCTGAATATTTTCCATCAACCACCACTCGCTGCCTCCTTTCAGAAAGCCAGTTTCTCGAACAACCTACTATGTGAAACCTTATCAAAAGCTTTACTGAAGTCCATGTATACCACGTCAACTGCCCTACCCTCATCTACATGCTTGGTCTACATGGATGGAAATATTCTGTCCTTTGCTAGTCTAGCCTACATGTAACTCCAAACACACAGTTTTGAATTAACCTGGAGTATCAACCAGTTCAATGGGAAATAGAGATGGGCCACAGGTAGCAACCTAATCCACGATAACCACATCTCAAAGGAATAAGAAATTCCAGATCAGAAAGAAAATACATTACCACAGTACTCCTTTTGGGTGGCATGTTAAATACAACTGTGATTTATAAACCAGATTTAGAGAATGCAAACCAGTCACAGAGCCATAGTTGGAAAGCACAGAAACAGATCCCTCATTCCAACTTGTTCATGCTGACCAGATATCATAAATTAATGTAGTCCCAATTGCCAGCATTGGTCTATATCCCTCTAAACCTTTCCTATTCATTTACCCATCCAGATGCCTGTTAAAATGTTTTTATTGTAGCAGCACCCACCACTTTCTCTGGCAGCTCATTCCATACATGCACCACCCTTTGCATCTAAAGTTGCCCTTTAGGTTCCATTTATATCTTGCCTCTCTCACCTTAAACCTATGCCGTACTCCTATTTAGACTCCTTACCCTGGGAAAAGGACCTTGGCTATTCACTCTATCCGTGCCCCTCATGATTTTATAAACCTCGGTAAGGTCATTCTTTCAGGCTCTGATGCTTCAGGGAAAATAGCCTCAGCCTAGTTAGCCTTTCCCTTTAGGTTAAACCCGCCAACCCTGGCAACATTTTTGTAGATCTTTTCTGCATCCTTTCCCTAACTTGTGTGGATTTCTAAGCTTATACACTTTGTATTTCTGAAGGATATAATCTGTTGGAAAATGGCATACTGCTATTTGCTGAACCTGGAGTATTAATAAAAATTGGCAATGTTCAGTTCTGATGAGAATACAAACGTTTACTGCCATCTGCAGGATAGATGTGAGATCCTTCTTTGTAGAATGGATATTCAAATAGTTTCATATTTACACAGTGAAGACATGCTTATTAACAATTGTTTTATGGAAAAGTGGTTTAATTCTATAGTTACAAAGTGGTAATGAATCAAGTTCATGATTTAAAAAGATTCAGAAAGCAGATATACTGCATCTGGGATGGATTTCCCACAATTTAAACTAATGTGGCCTCTCAACAAATTATCATCAGCAGTGGATTGACACAAAGAGAATGAAGTGGAAGAAAGCTGTTCATGAGGGAAAGCTAGTTAGTAACATTTTAAAAAAGCAAGAATTTGTACCAGTATTTGAATAGGACAAGTGTAACTAAAGTTGGTGTTGGTCCTTGTAGACTGAGTCTGGGAAATTGATCATGGAAAGCAAAGAAATGGAGAGGTTTTAAAGAAGTATTTCACGTCTGACAGTGCTAAAAGATTTAGAAGACTTTTTAAAGATAAGGAGAAAACCAAGACATGATCAGGATGGATGAATTTGAAGGAAGCATCGTTAGCAGGAATAGTGACCAGGAAACTATAGGTTTTAAAGGGTAACGAGAATCCATAATTGAATGACCTGCATCCAAAAGTCATAAAATATGTGGCAGCAAGAATTGGAGATGGATTGGCAATAATTTTCCAAAATGCCATAATTCTGAAACGGTTCTAGTAAATTGGAAAACAGCAAAGGTAACACCATCATTCAAAAGAGAGCAATGGTTGAATACAGGAAGCTATAGATCTGTTACCCTAACATTTGTCAAAGGGAAAGTGCTATAAATCATTAAGGAGGTTATTCAGGATACTTAGGAAACCACAATCTGATCAGGAAGAGCTATGAAAGAGAAATTTTGGGAGGCTTAGCATCCATGATGAAGAGAGTGCAATGGGATCTTGATCAGATGGGCCAATGGGCCAAGGAGCGGCAGATGGAGTTTAATTTAAATAAATGTGAGGTCCTGCATTTTGGAAAGGCAAATCAGGGCAGGACTTAAACACTTAATGGTAAAGTCCTGGGATGTATTGCTGAACAAAGAGACCTTGGAGTGCAGGTTCATATTTCCTTGAAAGTGGAGTCACAGGTGTGTAGGATAGTGAAGAAGGTGTTTGGTATGCTTCCCTTTATTGGTCAGAGCATTGAGTATAGCAGTTGGGAGGTCATGTTGTGGCTGTACAGGACATTGGTTAAGCCGCTTTTGGAATATTGTGTGCAATCCTGGTCTTCCTATGGGAAGAATGTTGTGAAACTTGAAAGGGTTCAGAAAAGATTTACAAGGATGTTGCGAGGGTTGGAGGGTTTGAGCTATAGGGAGAGGATGAATAGGCTGGGGCTGTTTTCCCGGAAGGGGCAGAGGCTGAGGGTTGACCTTATGGAGGTTTATAAAATCATGAGGGGCATGGGTAGGGTAAATAGACAAAGTCTTTTCTCTGGTGTGGGGGAGCCCAGAACTAGAGGGCATAGGTTTAGGGTGAGAGGGGAAAGAATTATAAGGGACCTAAGGGCAACGTTTTCATGCAGAGAGTGGTGCGTGTGTGGAACAAGCTGCCAGAGGAAGTGGTGGAGGCTGCTACAAATGCAACATTTAAGTGGCATCTGGATGGGTATATGAATAGAAAAAGTTTAGAGGGATATGGGCCAAATGCTGGCAAATGGAATTAGGCTATCTGGTTGACATGGACAAGTTGGAACGAAGAGTCTGTATCAGTGCTGTACATCTCTAGGACTCTGTGACTCTATCTTTCCTATAGCAGGGAGACCAGAATTGCACACAGTATTCAAAAAGTGTCCTAACCAATGTGCTGTGCAGCCACAATATGAACTCCCAACTACTATACTCAATGCAATGACCTACAAAGGAAAGCATACCAATCGTCTTCTTCACTGACCTATCCACCTGTGATTCCCTTTCAAGGAACAATTACCTGCACTCCAAGGTCTCTTTGTTCAGCAACACTCCCCAGAACTTTACCATTAAGTGTATAAATCCTGGCCTGATTTGTCTTTCAAAAATGTAGCACATCACAGTTATCTAAATTAAACTCCATCTGCCACTCCTCAGCCCATTGGCCCATCTGATGGAGATCCCATTGTACTCTGTGAAACTTGAAAGAGTTCAGGAAAGGTTTACAATGAATTTTAAACGAATAGGAAGGGTTTAGAGGGATTGGGGCAAATGCTGGCAAATGGGACTAAATTTATTTAGGATATCTGGATTGCATGGACGAGTTGGACCAAAGGGTCTGTTTCTGTGCTGCATGTCTCCATGACTATGAGCGGGAACTGTTCTATAAACGGGAAATGTGGAGGAATTCAGCAAGTCTGGTAGCACCTGTGGGAGAGTTGTTGAGCAGTGTAACATAGGGAGTGAAGAGGTAATGGAGGTTTTTGCAGGTTTAAAAGTGGACAAATCCCCAGGCCTCAGTGAGTTGTATCCTAGGATGCTGCAGGAGACAAGGGAGGAAATTAAAGGGGCTCTGACACTACTTTTTAAAATTCCCTTCTGACAACTGTGTAGTGCCAGAGGACTGGAGGACCAAGGAACTATAGACCAATGAGCCTCACATGAGTGGTAGGGAAACTATTGGAGAAAACTTTGAAGGTGAGAATTAATCTTCACTTAGAGAGCAAGGTTTTGATCCGGAATAGTCAGCATGGTTTTTTTTCAGAGGGAGGTCGTAGGCAATAAATTTGATTAAATTCTTTGAGGAGGTGGCAGGGTGTGTAAATGAGGATATGGTAGTTTGTATGGATTTCAGCAAAACCTTTGACAAGGTTCCACAAGGGAAGACTGATAAAGAAAGTAAAAGCACATAGGATCCGCTTACATTTAGAGTGAGAGGGGAAAGATTTAAAATGGACCTAAGGGGCAATTTTCTCATGCAGAGGGTGGTGCATGTATGGAATGAGCTGCCAGAGGAAGTGATGGAGGCTGCTACAATTACAACATTTAAAAGGCATCTGAGTGGGTATATTAATAGGAAGGGTTTGGCGGGATATGGGCCAAGTACTGGCAAATGGAACTAGATTAATTTAGGATATCTGGTCAGCATGGATGAGTTCGACCAAAGCTTCTATTTCCATGCTGTACATCTCTATGACTATATCGATAGGGTTGGTCAGATGAGCATATCAGTGGCAGATAGAATTTAACCCCAAAAAGTGTGAGAGGATGCATTTTGAAAGCACAAGACCAAGGAGTACCCAATGAACGACGGGAAGTTAGGAAGCTCAGAGGGCTTCCTGTCCACAGATCCCAGAAAACAGCAGGACAGGTTAATAGGGTGGTCAAGAAGGCATACAGAATACTTGCTATAATCAGGCATGGCGTAAATTATAAGAGCAGGGAGGTTATGTTGGAGCTACGCCAAACTGGAGTACCATTTGTATTTCTGGTCACCACACAACAGGAAGGATGGGAGTGCACTGGGTGGGTACAAAGGATAGTCAACAGGATGCTGCTTGGGTTGGAACATTTTAGCGATGCAAGCAGGCTGGATAAGTTTGGGTTGTTTTCTTCAGAGCAGAGAAAGCTGAGGGTGAACTGCACTGCAGTGTATAGATTATGAGGGGCATAGACAGAGTGGACAAGAAGCAGCTTAGTCGAAGGGTCAATAAAGAGGGGCATAATTTTAAGGAGAAGGGCAGGTGGAATACGCTGCCTAAGAGGGCAGTAGAATTGGGAAACATCACAACCTTTAAAAACTATGTGGGTGAGCACTTGAAATGTTACTACATTCAAGGCGATAGATCAAAGCCTGGAAAGTGGGACTAGTGTAGTTAGGACAATGTTGATTTGGTGGTCCAGAAGGACTCTTCTGCATTGTATGACTCTCTGACTCTAAGAATGGCCTTTAGGCCTACACAGCCATTCAAAAGGCTGATTGGAATTTAAATTCAACTCTACATTCCTGCATACCTTCAATTAACTTTCATCGCCTCTGCAATAAAAAAACTATTTACTTTTGCCTTAAAACTGTTTTAACATTTTGCATCTCCAGACTCTTGAGGAAGGAAATTCCAAAGACTCAAAATTATTAGAGAAAAAATCCTTAATAAAAGCAAATTACTGCAGAAGCTGGAATCTGAAACCAAAAGAGAAAATACTGGAAAATCTCAGCAGGTCTGGCAGCGTCGTAAGGAGAGAAAAGAGCTGACATTTCGAGTCTAACTGACCCTTTGTCAAAGCTAAAAAAAAGGAGAATTAGGGAGGTATTTATACTGGGCTGAGAGGTGAGTCATGGCTCCAGAAGCAAAGGTAGCAATAAAGAGGTGATAATGACAGTGAATAGAGAGATTATAGGGAGATTAGGAGCTGTGAATGACCAAGGCTGAAGCCAGTGCTATGTGACAAAATATGTGGGGGATGGGGGGGAATGGGTGAAGCAGAGGCTAAATAGAAAACAGGGGAGAAGGGTAGAAAAGGGGGAAGAGGAGAGGAAAAAGGTGATGAAAGAGTTGGGAGCTAGAGAAAGAGAGACAATCAAGAAATAAGAGGTACAGAACAGTGAAAAAAAAATAAAAAAAAGATAAATAAAATAAATGACATAAAATTACGGAGCTGAATGAAAACAGAGGGGTCGAGATGGGATAATCATCTGAAGTTGTTGAATTCAATATTGAGACCGGCAGGCTGTAACGTGCCTAGTCAGAAGATGAGATGCTGTTCCTCCAGTTTGCATTGAGCTTCACTGGAACATTGCATCAGGCCAAGGACAGACATGTGGGCATGGGAGCAGGGTCGTGTGTTGAAGTGGCAAGCCACGGGAAGGTCTGAGACCTGAATGCATACAGACCGAAGGTGCTCAGCAAAGAGATCACCCAGTCGGCGTTTTGTCTCTCTGATATAGAGGAGACCACATTGGGAGCAACGAATGCAATAGACTAAATTAAAAGAGGTACAAGTGAAACGCTGCTTAATCTGAAATGAGTGTTTGGGGCCTCGGATGGTGAGCATGGAAGAGGTAAAGGGGCAGGTGCTGCACCTTCTGCGATTGCAAGGCAAGGTGCCGTTTGTGATGGGAGAGGTGTTAGGTGTGATGGAGGAGTGGACTAGGTTGTCCCGGAGGGAACGATCTCTGTGGAATGCAGACAGGGGGAGGGAAGGGAAAATGTGTTTAGTGATGGCGTCGTGTTGGAGTTGGCGAAAATGGTGGAGGATTATTCGTTGCATGTGAAGGCTGGTGGGGTGAAAGGTGAGAACAAGAGGGACCCTATCCTTGTTCTGGGAGGGGAGGGAGGGGTTGAGGGTCGTGGCGCGGGAGATGGACCGCACACTGTCAAGAGCCCTGTCAACAACTGTAGGTAGGAAACCACGGTTGGAGAAGAAGGAGCACACATTAAGAGCACCACTTTGGAAAGTGGCCTCATCAGAACAAATGCGGCAGAGGCGAAGGAACTGAGAGAAAGGGATAGAGTCCTTACAGGACGTGGGGTGAGAAGAGCTGTAGTCCAGATAGCTGTGGGAGTCAGTGGGCTTGTAATGGATATTAGTGGATCGACTATTGCCGGAAATGGAGACAGAAAGGTCAAGGAAAGGAAGGCAAGGGTTGGAGATGGAACAGGTGAAGGTGGAGGGGTGGAAACTGGAAGTGAAGTTTATGAATTTTTCCAGGTCAGGACGAGAGCATTAAGCCACACCGAAATAGTCATCGATGTACCGATAAAGCGGTTGTGGGAGGGGACCCGGGTAGGCCTGGAACAAGAAATGTTCCACAGACCCCATGAAAAGACAGGCATAGCTAGGACCCATGCAGGTACCCATTGCTACACCTTTGATTTGGAGAAAATGGGGTGAGTTGAAGGAGAAGTTGTTGAGAAATTCAGCCAGATGGAGGAGAGTGGTGGTGAATGGAGATTGTTCGGGCCTCTTTTCGAGAAAGAAGTGAAGCGCTTTCAAGCCGTCTTGGTGTGGGATGGAGGTGTAAAGAGATTGCACTTCCATGGTGAATAGAAAGTGGTTAGGGCCTGCAAATAGAAAGCGAATAGAAAAAAATACTTATCTTTGTCTTAAATTAGTGCCCCCTTATTTTTAAACTATGACCCCTAGTTCTTGATCTTCCCACAACAAGCAACATCCTTTCTACATTTACTTGGCCAAAACCCCTCAGGATCTTATAAGCATCAACTGTTAGCTCTGACTCTTCTAAACTCCAAAGGACACAGACTTAGCCTGTCTATCCTTTCTTCATAAAGCAATCTGCTCATTCCAGGTATTAGTCTCATAAACCTTCCCTGAATTGCTTCTAATGCATTAACATTAAGTACAGTGACTAGTAATGTACGCATCACTGCTGATCTTACCAATGTCATGTATAACTGAGGCATAACCTCCCTCTCTTGCACTCAATTCCCCTCACAATAAAGCATAATCTTCTATAGCTTACCTGATTACTTGCTGTACCTGCATACTAATCCACTGCAATTCAAGCAATAGGACATTCAGATCTTACTGCATCTCAGAACTCTGCAACCCCCTCACCATTTTGATAACATGCTTTATTTTATTATTTCTGTCAAAATGGACAATTACCTACTTTCTCACCTTACACTCAATTTGCCAGATCTTTCCATACTTATTTTATCTTTGTAGGCGACTAATGTGCTCTTCACAATTGGCATTTCTACATAAAACAAAGCTTTTAAGAATTGCTATGGTAGTTATTTCTGTAACTTTGTTACTATTCCTTGTATCTGATGATGTCATGAGACAAATGTATATCAACACTTATGTGCTGGATTATTCAGTCTTGCTAACTGACAGGACAGCATGCCACTAAGATGGTAGTGGAATCATTATTTGCACTTCTCTGTGTGACGTAAAGTGATATAAATTATGGACAGTACAAATCAATTTTAAGACAAATTGCACTATAATGAATGAATTATTTTATTATTCTATGAGCCTCTGTTTGATGGGAAATACATATACAAGGAGTATCAGTTGAAAAATCAGACCATTGATGCAGTTCTGACTCCAATCAGCTGACAATAGTTGGTAGGAACTCAAGGAATTTCATACTTTTATAACTGCAATCCACTCCAGCACTCTCGTGGTTCAACCACTCCAGCACTGTCGTGGTCATACATTCCATCACTCTTGTGGTCATGCACGCCAGCACTCTCCTGGCTATCCACTCCAGCACTCTCCTGGCCATCCACTCCAGCACTCGCATGGCCATCTACTCCAGCACTCGCATGGCCATCCATTCCAGCACTCGCATGGTCATCCATTGCATCACTCACATGGCCATCCACTCCAGCACAAGCATGGTCATCCATTGCATCACTCTCATGGCCATCCACTCGAGCACTCATGGCCATCCAGTCCAGCACTTGCGTGGTCATCCAGGCCAGCACTCGCGTAGTCATCCAGTCCAGCACTCGCTTGGTCATCCATTCAAGCACTCGCGTTGCCATCCACACCAGCACTCGAGTGGCCATCCACTCCAGTACTCGCGTGGCCATCCACTCCGGCACCCTCGTGGTCATCCACTCCAGCACTCTCATGGTCATCCACTCCAGCAATCGCATGGTCATCCATTGCATCACTCTCATGGCCATCCACTCTTGCACTCTTGTGGCCATCCACCCCAGCACTCACGTGGCCATCCACTCCAGAACTCTTGTGGCCATCCACTCCAGCACTCTCATGACCATCGATTCCAGCACTCTCATTGCCATCCACACCAGCACTCGCATGGTCACCCACTCCAGCACTCTGATGGCCATCCGCTCCAGCACTCTCATGGCCATCCACTCTTGCACTCTTGTGGCCATCCACCCCAGCACTCACGTGGTCATCCACTCCACCACTCTCGTGGCAATCCATTCCAGCACTCCCATTGCCATCCACTCCAGCATACTCGTGGCCATCCACTCCAGCACTCTCGTGGTCATGTATTCCAGCCCTCTCGTGATCATCCACTCCAGCACTCTCGTGGTCATCTACTCCAGCACTCTCGTGGCCATCCGTTCCAGCACCCTCATGGCCATCCACTCCAGCACAATCGTGGCCATCCATTCTGGATCTCTCATGGTCATCCACTCCAACACTCTCCTGGTCATCCACTCCAGCGCTCACGTGGTTATCCACTCCAGCACTGTCATGGCCATCTATTTCAGCACTCTCGTGATCATCCACCTCAGCACTCCCGTGGTCATCCACTCCAGCACTCTCATGGCCATCTATTTCTGCATGCTCCTGATCATCTACTCCAGCACTCTCGTGGTCATCCACTCCAGCACTGTTAAGGCCATCTATTTCAGCACTCCTGTGATCATCCACTCCAGCACTCACGTGGTCATCCACTCCAGCACTGTCATGGCCATCTATTTCAGCACTCTCTTGATCATCCACTCCACCACTCTCATGGCCATCCACTCCAGCACTCTGGTGGCCATTCACTCCAGCACTCTCGTAGTCTCCAGCCCAGCATTCTCATGGCCATCCACTCCAGCACTCTCGTGATCATCCACGACAGCACACTTGTGGCCATCCACTCCAGCATTCTCATGGTCATCCACTCCAGCACAGCCATGGCCATCTATTCCAGCACTCTCATGACCATCCACTCCAGCACTCTCGTGACCATCCACTCCAGCACTCTCGTAGTCAACCACTCCTGCACTGTCATGGCAATCTATTTCAGCACTCTTGTGATCATCCACTCCACCACTCTCATGGCCATCAAGTCCAGCACTCTCATGGCCATCCACATCAGCATTCTCGTGGCCATCCACTCCACCACTCTCGTGGCCATCCATTCCAGCACTCTC
>NC_057714.1:76019175-76024842 GCF_004010195.1 Chiloscyllium plagiosum
CAGCACTCTCGTGGCCATCTATTCCAGAACTCTCGTGACCATCCACTCCAGTACTCTCGTGGCCAGCCATTCCAGCACTCTCTTGGCCAGCCATTCGGGCACTCTCGTGGCTATCCACTCCAGCACTCTCGTGGTCATCCACTCCTGCACTCTCGTGGCCATCCATTCCAACACTCTCCTGGCCATCCATTCCAGCACTCTCATGGTCATCCATTCCAGCACTCACGTGGTCATCCATTCTGGATCTCTCATGGTCATCCACTCCAGCATTCTCGTGGCCATCCACTCCAACACTCTCATGGTCATCCTCTCCACCACTCTCATCGCTATTCACTCCAGCACTGTCGTGGCCATCCACTCCAGAACTGTCGTGGCCATCCACTCCAGCACTCACGTAGCCATCCACTCCAGCACTCACGTAGCCATCCATTCCAGCACTCACGTAGCCATCCACCCCGGCACGCTTGTGGCCCTCAACACCAGGACTATCAAGACCATCCACTCCAGCACTGTCATGGCCATCCATTCCAGCACTCACGTGGTCATCCATTCTGGATCTCTCATGGTCATCCACTCCAGCATTCTCATGGCCATCCACAACAGCACTCTCGTGGCCATCTATTCCAGAACTCTCGTGACCATCCACTCCAGTACTCTCGTGGCCAGCCATTCCAGCACTCTCTTGGCCAGCCATTCGGGCACTCTCGTGGCTATCCACTCCAGCACTCTCGTGGTCATCCACTCCAGCACGGTCATGGCCATCTATTTCAGCACTCTCATGGCCATCCATTCCGGATCTCTCTTGGTCATCCATTCCAGCACTCACGTGGTCATCCATTCTGGATCTGTCATGGTCATCCACTCCAGCATTCTCATGGCCATCCACAACAGCACTCTCGTGGCCATCTATTCCAGAACTCTCGTGACCATCCTCTCCAGTACTCTCGTGGCCAGCCATTCCAGCACTCTCTTAGCCAGCCATTCGGGCACTCTCGTGGCTATCCACTCCAGCACTCTCGTGGTCATCCACTCCAGCACGGTCATGGCCATCTATTTCAGCACTCTCATGGTCATCCATTCCGGATCTCTCTTGGTCATCCATTCCAGCACTCACGTGGTCATCCATTCTGGATCTCTCATGGTCATCCACTCCAGCATTCTCATGGCCATCCACTCCAGCACTCTCATGGTAATGTATTCCAGCACTCTCATGATCATCCACTGCAGCACTCCCATTGCCATCCACTCCAGTACTCTTGTGGTTCATTCACTCCAGCACTCTCATGGCCGTCCACTCCAGTCCTCTCCTGGCCATCAACTCCAGCACTATCGTGGCCATCCACACCAGCACTCTCCTGGCCATCCATACCAGCACTCTCGTAGCCATCCACTCCAGCACTCTCGTGGCCATTCACTCCAGCACTCACGTGGTCATCCATTCTGGATCTCTCATGGCCATTCACTCCAGCACTCTCGTGACCATCCACTCTAGCACTCACGTAGCCGTCCACTCCGGCACGCATATGGCCATCAACTCCAGGACTATCAAGGCCATCCACTCCAGCATAGTCATGGCCATCTATTTCAGCACTCTCATGGTCATCCATTCCGGATCTCTCTTGGTCATCCACTCCAGCATTCACATGGCCATCCACAACAGCATTTCGTGGCCATCTATTCCTGAATTCTCGTGACCATCCTCTCCAGTACTCTCGTGGCCAGCCATTCCAGCACTCTCTTGACCAGCCATTCGGGCACTCTGGTGGCCATCCACTCCAGCACTCTCGTGGTCATCCACTCCAGCACTCTCGTGGCCATCCACTCCAGCACTCTCATGGCCATCCACTCCACCACTCTCATGGCCATCCATTCCAGCACTCTCATGGCCATCCACTCCACCACTCTCATGGCCATCTATTTCAGCACTCTCGTGATCATCCACTCCACCACTCTCGTGGCCATCCACTCCAGCACTCTCATGGCCATCCACTCCAGCACTCACATGCCATCCACTCCACCACTCTCATGGCCATCCATTCCAGCACTCTCATGGTAATGTATTCCAGCACTCTCATGATCATCCACTCCAGCACTCTCGTGGTTCATTCACTCCAGCACTCTCATGGCCGTCCACTCCAGCCCTCTCCTGGCCATCAACTCCAGCACTATCGTGGCCATCCACACCAGCACTCTCCTGGCCATCCATACCAGCACTCTCGTGGCCATCCGCTCCAGCACTCTCGTGGCCATCCACTCCAGCACTCCCAGTGCCATTCCACTCCACCACTCTCATGGCCATCCACACCAGCAGTCTCGTGGCCATCCGCTCCAGCACTCTCGTGGCCATCCACTCCAGCACTCTCGTGGCCATCCACTCCAGCACTCCCAGTGCCATTCGACTCCACCACTCTCGTGGCCATCCATTCCAGCAATCTCGTGGCCATCCGCTCCAGCACTCTCGTCGTCATCCACGCCAGCACTCTCGTTGCCATCCACTCCAGGACTCTCATGGTCATCCATTCCAGCATCACGTGGCCATCCACTCCGGATCTCTCATGGTCATCCACTCCAGCCCTCTTCTGGCCATCAACTCCCGCACTCTCGTGGTCATCCACTCCAGCACTCTCATGGTCATCCACTCCAGCACTCTCCTGGCCATCCACTCCAGCACTCCCCTGGCCATCCACTCCAGCACTCTCATGGTCATCCACTCCAGCACTCTCATGGTCATCCACTCCTGCATTCTCGTGATCATCCACTCCAGCACTCTCATGGTCATCCACCCCTGCACTCTCATGGTCATCCACCCCTGCACTCTCATGGTCATCCACTCCAGCACACTCATGGCCATCCACTCCAGCATTCTCATGGCCATCCAATCCAGCATTCTTGTGGCCAGCCAGTCCAGCACTCTCGTGGCCATCTACTACAGCATTCTCGTGGCCATCCTCTCCAGCACTCTCATGGCCATCCACTCCAGCCCTCTCGTGGCCATCCACTCCAGCATTCTCGTGGCCATCCACTCCACCACTCTCGTGGCCATCCATTCCAGCACTCTCGTGGCCATCCGTTCCAGCACTCTTGTGGCCATCCACTCCACCACTCTCATGGCCATCCACTCCAGCACTCTCATGGCCATCCACTCCAGCACTCTCATGGCCATCCACTCCAGCACCCTCGTGGCCATTCACTCCAGCACTCTTGTGGCCATCCACTCCAGCACTCGCGTGGCCATCCACTCCAGCACTCTCGTGGCAATCCACTCCAGCACTCTCGTGGCCATCCATTCCAGCACTCTCATGGTCATCCATTCCAGCACTCACGTGGCCATTCATTCCGGATCTCTCATGGTCATCCACTCCAGCATTCTCGTGGCCATCCAATCCAACACTCTCATGGTCATCCTCTCCACTCACGTGGCCATTCATTCCGGATCTCTCGTGGCCATCCACTCCAGCACACTCGTGGCCATCCGCTCCAGCACTCTCGTCGCCATCCACGCCAGCACTTCCAGTGCCATTCCACTCCACCACTCTCATGGCCATCCACTCCAGCACTCTCGTGGCCATTTACTCCAGCACTGTCGTGGCCATCCACTCCAGCATTCACGTAGCCATCCACTCCAGCACTCACGTAGCCATCCACTCTGGCACGCTTGTGGCCATCTACTCCAGGACTATCAAGGCCAACCACTCCAGCACTGTCATGGCCATCCATTCCAGCACTCACGTGGTCATCCATTCTGGATCTCTCATGGTCATCCATGCCAGCATTCTCATGGCCATCCACAACAGCACTCTCGTGGCCATCTATTCCAGAACTCTCGTGACCATCCTCTCCAGTACTCTCGTGGCCATCCACTCCAGCACTCTCGTGGTCATCCACTCCAGCACAGTCATGGCCATCTATTTCAGTACTCTCGTGATCATCCACTCCACCCCTCTCGTGGCCATCCACTCCAGCACTCTCATGGCCATCCACTCCAGCACTTTCATGGCCATCCGCTCCAGCACTCTCGTGGCCATCCACTCCTGCACTCTCATGGCCATCCACTCCAGCACTCGACTGGTCATCCACTCCACCACTCTCATGGTCATCCACTCCAGCACTCCCAGTGCCATTCCACTCCACCACTCTCATGGCCATACACACCAGCACTCTCGTGGCCATCCGTTCCAGCACTCTCGTGGTCATCCACTCCAGCACTCTCGTGGCCATCCACTCCAGCACTCTGCTGGCCATCCGCTCCAGCACTCTCGTGGCCATCCACTCCAGCATTCTCGTGGCCATCCACTCCAGCACTCTCGTGGCCATCCACTCCAGCACTCTCGTGGCCGTGGCCATCCACTCCAGCACTCTCGTGGCCATCCACTCCAGCACTCTGCTGGACATCCACTCCTGCACTCTCATGGCCATCAACTCCAGCACTCGTATGGACACCGACTCCAGCACTCTCGTGGCCATCCACTCCAGCACTCTTGAGGCCATCAATCCAGCACTCTCATGGTTCATTGACTCCAGCACTCGCATGGTTATCCATTCCAGCACTCGCATGGGCACCCATTCTACCACTCTCGTGGTCATCCAATCCTGCACTCTCCTGGCCATCCATTCCACAATCTCCGGGCCATCCACGTCAGCACTCTCATGGTCATCAACTCCAGCACTCCCGTGGCTATCCATTCCAGCACTCTCATGGCCATCCACTCCAGCACTCGTATGGTCATCGACTCCAGCACTGTCGTGGCCATCAATCCAGCACTCTCCAGGCGATCCACTCAAGCACTCTCCTGGCCATCCACTCCCGCACTCTCGTGGCCATTCACTCCAGCACTCTTGTGGCCATTCACTCCAGCACTCTTGTGGCCATCCAATCCAGCACTCTAGCATGGCCATCCACTCCAGCACTCTCAAGGTCATCCATTCCAGCCCACTCGTGGTCATACATTCCACCACTCTCCTGGCCATCCACTCCAGCACTCTCGTGGTCATCTACTTCAGCACTCTCGTGATCATCCACTCCAGCACTCCCATGGTCATCCACTCCAGCACTCTCATGGTCATCCACTCCAGCATCCCATTGCCATCCACTCCACCACTCTCATGGCCATCCACACCAGCACTCTCGTGGCCATCCATTCCTGCACTCTCGTGGCTATCCACTCCAGCACTCTCATGGCCATCCACTCCAGCACTCTCGTGGTCATCCACTCCTGCACTATCGTGGTCATCCACTCCTGCACTCTCGTGGTCATCCACTCCAGCACTCTCATGGTCATCCATTCCAGCATCCCATTGCCATCCACTCCAGCACTCTCGTGGCCATCAACTCCCGGACTATCATGGCCATCCATTCCAACACTCTCGTGGCCGTCCATTCCAGCATTCTCCTGGCCATCCACTGCAGCATCTCATGGTCATCCATTCCAGCACTCACGTGGCCATCCATTCCGGATCTCTCATGGTCATCCACTCCAGCATTCTCGTGGTTATCCACTTCAGCACTTTCGTGGGCAGCCATGCCGGCACTCTCGTGGCCAGCCACTCCAGCACTCTCGTGGCCAGCCACTGCTGCACGCTCGTGGTCATCCACTCCAGCACTCTTCTGGCCATCCACTCCAGCACTCTCGTGGTCATCCACTCCAGCACTGTCATGGCCATCCACTC
>NC_057714.1:76030270-76031731 GCF_004010195.1 Chiloscyllium plagiosum
TCCAGCACTCTCGTGGCCATCCACACCAGCCCTCTCGTGGTCATCCACTCCAGCACTCTCTTGTCCATCAACTCGAGCACTCTCCTGGCCATCCACTCCAGCACTCTCTTGACCATCCACTCCAGCCCTCTTGTGGCCATCCATTCCAGCAATCTCCTGGCCATCCGTTCCAGCACTCTCATGGCCATCCACTCCACCACTCTCATGGCCATCCACTCCACCACTCTCATAGTCATCCATTCCAGCACTCTCATGGTCATCCATTCCGGACCTCTCTTGGTCATCCACTCCTGCATTCTCGTGGTCATCCACTCCAGCACTCCCATTGTCATTCTACTCCACCACTCTCATGGTCATCCGCTCCAGCACTCTCGTGGCCATGCATTCCTGCATTTTCATGGCCATCCACTCCAGCACTCTCCTGGCCATCCATTCCAGCACTCACGTGGTCATCCACTCCAGCACTCTCCTGGCCATCCACCCCAGCACACTCGTGGCCATCCACTCCAGCACTCCCATTGCCATTCCACTCCACCACTCTCATGGTCATTCACACCAGCACTCTCATGGCCATCCACTCCAGCACTCTCATAGCCATCCACTCCAGCATCACATGGCCATCCACTCCAGCAATCTCATGGCCATCCTCTCCAGCAATCTCATGGCCATCCACTCCAGCCCTCTCATGGTCATCCACTCCAGCACTCTCGTGATCATCTACTTCAGCACTCTCTTGACCATCCACTGCAGCCCTCTTGTGGCCATCCATTACAGCAATCTCCGGGCCATCCGTTCCAGCACTCTCATGGCCATCCACTCCACCACTCTCATAGTCATCCATTCCAGCACTCTCATGGTCATCCATTCCGGATCTCTCTTGGTCATCCACTCCTGCATTCTCGTGGTCATCCACTCCAGCACTCCCATTGTCATTCCTCTCCACCACTCTCATGGCCATCCGCTCCAGCACTCTCGTGGCCATGCACTCCTGCATTTCCATGGCCATCCACTCCAGCACTCTCCAGGCCATCCATTCCAGCACTCACGTGGTCATCCACTCCAGCACTCTCCTGGCCATCCACTCCAGCACACTCGTGGCCATCCACTCCAGCACTCCCATTGCCATTCCAATCCACCACTCTCATGGCCATTCACACCAGCACTCTCATGGCCATCCGCTCCAGCACTCTCATAGCCATCCACTCCAGCACTCTCATGGCATCCACTCCAGCAATCTCATGGCCATCCTCTCCAGCAATCTCATGGCCATCCACTCCAGCACTCTCCTGGCCATCCACCCCAGCACACTCGTGGCCATCCACTCCAGCACTCCCATTGCCATTCCAATCCACCACTCTCATGGCCATTCACACCAGCACTCTCATGGTCATCCACTCTTGCATTCTCGTGGTCATCCACTCCAGCACTCCCAGTGCCATTCCACTCCACCACTCTCATGGC
>NC_057714.1:76032469-76038601 GCF_004010195.1 Chiloscyllium plagiosum
TGGTCATCCACTCTTGCATTCTCGTGGTCATCCACTCCAGCATTCTCGTGGTCATCCACTCCAGCATTCTCGTGGTCATCCACTCTTGCATTCTCGTGGTCATCCACTCCAGCACTCCCAGTGCCATTCCACTCCACCACTCTCATGGCAATCCATTCCAGCACTCTCATGGCCATCCACTCCAGCATTCTCATGGCCATTCACACAAGCATTCTGGTGGCCATCCACTCCAGCACTCTCGTGGCCATCCACTCAAGCCCTCTCGTGGTCATCCACTCCAGCACTCTTGTGGCCATCCACTCCAGCACTCTCTTGTACATCAACCCGAGCACTCTCCTGGCCATCCACTCCAGCACTCTCCTGGCCATCCAGTCCAGCACTCTCCTGGCCATCCAGTCCAGCACTCTCCTGGCCATCCAGTCCAGCACTCTGATGGCCATCCACTCCAGCAGTCTCATGGCCATCCACTCCAGCACTCTCATGGCCATCCACTCCAGCATTTTCGTGGCCATCCATTCCATCAATCTCGTGGCCATCCACTCCAGCACTCTCGTGGCCATCCGCTCCAGCACTCTGATGGCCATCCACTCCAGCACTGTCCTGGCCATCTAGTCCAGCACTCTTGTGATCATCCACTCCAGCACACTCGTGGCCATCCACTCCAGCACTCTCGTGATCATCTACTTCAGCACTCTCTTGACCATCCACTCCAGCACTCTTGTGGCCATCCATTACAGCAATCTCCTGGCCATCCGTTCCAGCACTCTCATGGCCATCCACTCCACCACTCTCATGGCCATCCAATCCACCACTCTCAGAGTCATCCATTCCAGCACTCTCATGGTCATCCATTCCGGATCTCTCTTGGTCATCCACTCCTGCATTCTCGTGGTCATCCACTCCTGCACTCCCATTGTCATTCCTCTCCACCACTCTCATGGCCATCCGCTCCAGCACTCTCGTGGCCATGCACTCCTGCATTTTCATGGCCATCCACTCCAGCACTCTCCTGGCCATCCATTCCAGCACTCACGTGGTCATCCACTCCAGCACTCTCCTGGCCATCCACTCCAGCACACTCGTGGCCATCCACTCCAGCACTCCCATTGCCATTCCACTCCACCACTCTCATGGCCATTCACACCAGCACTCTCATGGCCATCCACTCCAGCACTCTGATGGCCATCCACTCCAGCACTCTCATGGCCATCCACTCCAGCACTCTCATGGCCATCCTCTCCAGCAATCTCATGGCCATCCACTCCAGCACTCTTATGGCCACCACTCCAGCATTCTCGTGGCCATCCATTCCAGCAATCTCGTGGCCATCCACTCCAGCACTCTCGTGGCCATCCGCTCCAGCACTCTCGTCACCATCCACGCCAGCACTCCCTGTGCCATTCCACTCCACCACTCTCATGGCCATCCGCTCCAGCACTCTCGTGGCCATGCACTCCAGCATTTTCATGGCCATCCACTCCAGCAATCTCGTGGACATCCACACCAGTACTCTCGTGGACATCCACTCCAGCACTCTCGTGGCCATCAACTCGAGCACTCTCCTGGCCATCCATTCCAGCACTCACGTGGCCATCCACTCCAACACTCTCGTGGTCATCCACTCCAGCACTGTCCTGGCCATCTAGTCCAGCACTCTTGTGATCATCCACTCAGGCACTCTCATGGCCATCCACTCCAGCACTCTCATGGCCATCCACTCCAGCACTCTCGTGGTCATCGCCTCCAGCACTCTCGTGGCCATCCATTCCAGCACTCTCGTGGTCAACCACACCAGAACTCGCATGGTCACCACTCCAGCACTCTCGTGGCCATCCACTCACGGACCCTCGTGGCCATCCACACCAGCACTCTCGTGGCCATCCACTCCAGCACTCTCGTGGCCATCCACTCCAGCACTCTCGTGGCCATCCACTCCAGCACTCCCGTGGCCATCCACTCCAGCACTCCCGTGGCCATCCACTCCAGCACTCCCGTGGCCATCTACTCCAGCACTCCCATTGCCATCCACTGCAGCACTCTGATGGCCATCCGCTCCAGCACTCTCGTGGCCATCCACTCCACCACTCTCGTGGCAATCCATTCCAGCACTCCCATTGCCATCCACTCCAGCACTCTCATGGCCATCCACACCAGAACTCTCGTGATCATGTATTCCAGCCCTCTCATGGTCATCCACCCCTGCACTCTCGTGGTCATCCACTCCAGCACTCTCATGGTCATCTACTCCAGCACTCTCATGGCCATCCGTTCCAGCACCCTCGTGGTCATCCACTCTAGCATTCTCGTGGCCATCCACTCCAACACTCTCGTGGTCATCCACTCCAGCACTGTCGTGGTCCTCCACTCCAGCACTGTCATGGCCATCTATTTCTGCACGCTCCTGATCATCCACTCCAGCACTCTCGTGGTCATCCACTCCAGCACTCTCGTGGTCATCCACTCCAGCACTGTCATGGCCATCCACTCTACCACTCTCATGGCCATCCACTCCAGCGCTGTGCTGGCCATCTGGTCCAGCACTCTGGTGGCCATCCACTCCAGCGCTCTGGTGGCCATTCACTCCAGCACTCTCGTGGCCAACCATTCCAGCACTCCCAATGCCATCCACTCCAGCACTCTCATGGCCATCCACTCCAGAATTCTCATGGCCATCCAATTCGGCACTCTCATGGGCAGCCATTCCAGCATTCTCACGGCCATGCAATCCAGCACTCTCGTGGCCATCTATTCCAGCACTCTCGTGATCATCCACTCCAGCACTCTCATGGTCATCCACTCCAGCACTGTCATGGCCATCTATTCCAGCACACTCGTGATCATCCATTCCAGCACACCCGTGATCATCCATTCCAACACACTCGTGGCCATCCACTCCTGCATTCTCGTGGCCATCCACTCCAGCACTCTCATGGCCATCCACTCCAACACTCTCATGGTCATCCTCTCCACCACTCTCATCGCTATTCACTCCAGCATTGTCGTGACCATCCACTCCAGCACTGTCGTGGCCATCCACCCCATCACTTACGTAGGCATCCACTCCAGCACTCACGTGGCCATCCACTCCAGCACTCACGTAGCCACCCACTCCAGCACTCACGTAGCCATCCACTCCAGCACTCACGTAGCCATCCACTCTGGCCGGCTTGTGGCCATCAACACCAGGACTATCAAGGCCATCCACTCCAGCACTGTCATGGCCATCCATTCCAGCACTCACGTGGTCATCCATTCTGGATCTCTCATGGTCATCCACTCCAGCATTCTCATGGCCATCCACAACAGCACACTCGTGGCCATCCACTTCAGCAGTCTCGTGATCATACGCTCCAGCACTCCCATTGCCATTCCACTCCACCACTCTCATGGCCATTCACACCAGCACTCTAATGGCCATCCGCTCCAGCACTCTCATGGCCACCCACTCCAGCACTCTCATGGCCATCCACTCCAGCACTCTCATGGCCATCCACTCCAGCACTCTCGTGGCCATCCACTCCAGCACTCTCGTGGCCATCCACTCCAGCACTCTCGTGGCCATCCATTCCAGCACTCTCCTGGCCATCCATTCCAGCACTCACGTGGCCATCCATTCCAGCACTCTCCTGGCCATCCATTCCAGCACTCATGTGGCCATTCATTCCGGATCTCTCATGGTCATCCACTCCAGCATTCTCATGGTCATCCACTCCAACACTCTCATGGCCATCCTCCCCACCACTCTCATGGCCATTCACTCCAGCACTGTCGTGGCCATCCACTCCAGCACTCACGTAGCCATCCACTCTGGCACGCTTGTGGCCATCAAGTCCAGGACTATTAAGGCCATCCACTCCAGCACAGTCATGGCCATCTATTTCAGCACTCTCATGGTCATCCATTCCGGATCTCTCTTGGTCATCCATTCCAGCACTCACGTGGTCATCCATTCTGGATCTCTCATGGTCATCCACTCCAGCATTCTCATGGCCATCCACAACAGCATCTCGTGGCCATCTATTCCTGAACTCTCGTGACCATTCTCTCCAGTATTCTCGTGGCCAGCCATTCCAGCACTCTCTTGGCCAGCCATTCGGGCACACTCGTGGCCATCCAATCCAGCACTCTCGTGGTCATCCACTCCAGCACAGTCATGGCCATCTATTTCAGCACTCTCGTGATCATCCACTCCACCACTCTCATGGCCATCCACTCCAGCACTCTCATGGCCATCCACTCCACCACTCTCATGGCCATCCATTCCAGCACTCTCATGGTAATGTATTCCAGCACTCTCATGATCATCCACTGCAGCACTCCCATTGCCATCCACTCCAGCACTCTTGTGGTTCATTCACTCCAGCACTCTCATGGCCGTCCACTCCAGCCCTCTCCTGGCCATCAACTCCAGCACTATCGTGGCCATCCACACCAGCACTCTCCTGGCCATCCATACCAGCACTCTCGTGGCCATCCATTCCAGCACTCTCATGGTCATCCACTCCAGCACTCTCATGGTCATCCACTCCAGCACTCTCGTGGTCATCCATTCCAGCACTCACGTGGCCATTCATTCCGGATTTCTCATGGTCATCCACTCCAGCATTCTCGTGGCCATCCAATCCAACACTCTCATGGTCATCCTCTCCACTTACGTGGCCATTCAGTCCGGATCTCTCATGGTCATCCACTCCAGCATTCTTGTGGCCATCCACTCCAACACTCTCGTGGTCATCCACTCCAGCACTCCCATTGCCATTCCACTCCAACACTCTCATTGCTATTCACTCCAGCACTGTCGTGGCCATTTACTCCAGCACTGTCGTGGCCATCCACTCCAGCACTCACGTAGCCATCCACTCCAGCACTCACGTAGCCATCCACTCCAGCACTCACGTAGCCATCCACTCTGGCACGCTTGTGGCCATCTACTCCAGGACTATCAAGGCCATCCACTCCAGCACTGTCATGGCCATCCATTCCAGCACTCACGTGGTCATCCATTCTGGATCTCTCATGGTCGTCCATGCCAGCATTCTCATGGCCATCCACAACAGCACTCTCGTGGCCATCTATTCCAGAACTCTCGTGACCATCCTCTCCAGTACTCTCGTGGCCATCCACTCCAGCACTCTCGTGGTCATCCACTCCAGCACAGTCATGGCCATCTATTTCAGTACTCTCGTGATCATCCACTCCACCCCTCTCGTGGCCATCCACTCCAGCACTCTCATGGCCATCCACTCCAGCACTTTCATGGCCATCCGCTCCAGCACTCTCGTGGCCATCCAATCCAGCATTCTCGTGGCCATCCGCTCCAGCACTCTCGTGGCCATCCGCTCCAGCATTCTCGTGGCCATCCACTCCAGCACTCTCGTGGCCATCCACTCCAGCACTCGACTGGTCATCCACTCCACCACTCTCATGGTCATCCACTCCACCACTCCCAGTGCCATTCAACTCCACCACTCTCATGGCCATCCACACCAGCACTCTCGTGGCCATCCGTTCCAGCACTCGGGGTCATCCACTCCAGCACTCTCGTGGCCATCCACTCCAGCACTCTGCTGGCCATCCGCTCCAGCACTCTCGTGGCCATCCACTCCAGCATTCTCGTGGCCATCCACTCCAGCACTCTCGTGGCCATCCACTCCAGCACTCTCGTGGCCATCCACTCCAGCACTCTGCTGGACATCCACTCCTGCACTCTCATGGCCATCAACTCCAGCACTCGTATGGACACCGACTCCAGCACTCTCGTGGCCATCCACTCCAGCACTGTTGAGGCCATCAATCCAGCACTCTCATGGTTCATTGACTCCAGCACTCGCATGGTCATCCATTCCAGCACTCGCATGGGCATCCATTCTACCACTCTCGTGGTCATCCAATCCTGCACTCTCCTGGCCATCCATTCCACAATCTCCGGGCCATCCACGTCAGCACTCTCATGGTCATCAACTCCAGCACTCCCGTGGCTATCCATTCCAGCACTCTCATGGCCATCCACTCCAGCACTCGTATGGTCATCGACTCCAGCACTCGTACGGTCATCGACTCCAGCACTGTCGTGGCCATCAATCCAGCACTCTCCAGGCGATCCACTCAAGCACTCTCCTGGCCATCCACTCC
>NC_057714.1:76040852-76048504 GCF_004010195.1 Chiloscyllium plagiosum
CACTCTCGTGGCCATCCACTCCAGCACTCTTGTGATCATCCATTCCAGCACTCTCATGGTCATCCACTCCAGAATCTCATGGTCATCCACTCCTGCACTCTCATTGTCATCCACTCCAGCACTCTCATGGTTTATCCACTCCAGCACTCTCATGATCATCCACTCCAGCACTCTCGTGGTTCATTCACTCCAGCACTCTCATGGCCGTCCACTCCAGCCCTCTCCTGGCCATCAACCCCAGCACTATCGTGGCCATCCGCACCAGCACTCTGCTGGCCATCCATACCAGCACTCTCATGGCCATCCGCTCCAGCACTCTCGTGGCCATCCACTCCAGCACTCCCAGTGCCATTCCACTCCACCACTCTCTCCAGCACTTTCGTGTCCATCCACTCCAGCACTCTCGTGATCATCCACTCCAGCACTCTCATGGCCATCCACTCCAGCACTGTCATGGCCATCCACTCCAGCACTCTCGTGTCCAAACACTCCAGCACTCTCCTGGCCATCCATTCCGGATCTCTCATGGTCATCCATTCGAGCATTTTCGTGGTCATCCACTCCAGCACTCTCGTGTCCATCCACTCCAACACTCTCCTGGCCATCAACTCCAGTACTCTGGTAGTCATCCACTCCAGCACTCCCCTGGCCATCCACTGCAGCACTTTCCTGGCCATCCACTCCAGCACTCTCCTGGCCATCCACGCCAGCACTCTCGTGGCCATCCACTCCAGCACTCTTGTGATCATCCATTCCAGCACTCTCATGGTCATCCACTCCAGAATCTCATGGTCATCCACTCCTGCACTCTCATTGTCATCCACTCCAGCACTCTCATGGTTTATCCACTCCAGCACTCTCATGATCATCCACTCCAGCACTCTCGTGGCCGTACATTCCAGCTCTCTCCTGGCCATCCACTCCAGCACTCTCGAGGCCATCAATCCAGCACTCTCATGGTTCATCGACTCCAACACTCGCATGGTCATCCATTCCAGCACTCGCATGGGCATCCATTCTACCATTCTCGTGGTCATCCAATCCTGCACTCTCCTATCCATGCATTCCACAATCTCCGGGCCATCCACGTCAGCACTCTCATGGTCATCAACTCCAGCACTCCCGTGGCTATCCATTCCAGCACTCTCATGGCCATCCACTCCAGCACTCGTATGGTCATCGACTCCAGAACTCGTATGGTCATCGACTCCAGCACTCGTATGGTCATCGACTCCAGCACTGTTGTGGCCATCCACTCCAGCACTCTCCTGGTGATCCACTCAAGCACTCTCCTGGCCATCCACTCAAGCACGCTCATAGTCATCCACTCCAGCACTCTCGTGGCCATTCACTCCAGCACTCTTGTGGCCATCCAATCCAGCACTCTCGCATGGTCATCCACTCCAGCACTCTCATGGTCATCCACTCCAGCACTCTCATGGTCATCCACTCCGGGTCTCTCATGGTCATCCACTCCAGCACTCTCTTGGCCATCCACTCCACCACTCTCATGGCCATCCACTCTAGCATGCTCGTGGTCATCGACCCCAGCACTCCCATTGCCATACACTCCAGCACTTTCATGGCCATCCAATCCAGCACTGTCATGGCCATCTATTTCAGCACTCTCGTGATCATCCACTACAGCACTCTCGTGGTCATCCACTACAGCACTCACGTGGTCATCCACTCCAGCACTCTCATGGTCATCCACTCCAGCATTGTTATGGCCATCTATTTCAGCACTCTCGTGATCATCCACTACAGCACTCTACTGGTCATCCACTCCAGCACTCACATGGTCATCCACTCCAGCACTGTCATGGCCATCTATTTCCGCACTCTCGTGATCATACACTCCACCACTCTCATGGCCATCCACTCCAGCGCTCTGCTGGCCATCCGGTCCAGCATTCTCGTGGGCATCCACTCCAGCACTCTGGTGGCCATCCACTCTAGCACTCTGGTGGCCATCCACTCCAGCACTCTCGTGGGAAGCCATTCCAGCACTCTCGTGGCCAGCCATTCCAGCACTCCCAATGCTATCCACTCCAGCACTATCATGGCCACCCACTCCAGCATTCTCATGGCCATCCAATCCAGCACTTTCATGGCCAGACATTCCAGCATTCTCATGGCCATCCAATCCAGCACTCTCGTGGCCATCTATTCTAGCACTCTCGTGGTCATCCACTCCAGCACTCTCATGGTCATCCACTCCAGCACTGTCATGGACATCTATTCCTGCACACTCGTGGCCATCCACTCCAGCACTCCCTTGGCCATCCAGTCCAGCACTCTCGTGGCCATCCACTCCAGCACTCTCGTGGCCATCCAGACCAGCACTCTCGTGGCCATCCACTCCAGCACTCTCCTGGCCATCCACTCCTGCATTCTCGTGGCCATCCACTCCAGCACTCTCGTGGCCATCCACACCAGCACTCTCATGGCCATCCATTCCAGCACACACATGGCCATCCACACCAGCACTCTCATGGCCATCCAGTCCAGCACTTGCGTGGCCATCCAGTCCAGCACTCGCGTGGCCATCCAGTCCAGCACTCTTGTGGCCATCCACACCAGCACTCTCCTGGCCATCCACTCAGCACTCTCCTGGCCATCCACTCCAGCACTCTCCTGGACATCCACTCCAGCACTCTCCTGGACATCCACTCCAGCACTCCCACTCCAGCACTCTCCTGGACATCCACTCCAGCACTCTGGTGGCCATCCACTCCAGCACTCTGGTGGCCATCCACTCCAGCACTCTCGTGGGAAGCCATTCCAGCACTCTCGTGGCCATCCAATCCAGCACTCTCGTGGCCATCCAATCCAGCACTCTCGTGGCCATCTATTCCAGCTCTCTCATGATCATGCACTCCAGCACTCTCATGGTCATCCACTCCTGCACTGTCATGGCCATCTATCCCAGCACACTCGTGATCATCCATTCCAGCACACTCGTGGCCATCCACACCTGCATTCTCGTGGCCATCCACTCCAGCACTCTCGTGGCTATCCACACCAGCACTCTCATGGCCATCCATTCCAGAACTCTCATGGCCATCCACACCAGCACTCTCATGGCCATCCATTCCAGCACTCTCGTGGCCATCCAGTCCAGCAATCTCCTGGCCATCCAGTCCAACACTCTCCGGGCCATCCAGTCCAGCACTCTCCTGGCCATCTACTCCAGCACTCTCATGATCATCCACTACAGCACACTTGTGGCCATCCACTCCAGGACTGTCATGGCCATCTATTCCAGCACTCGTGATCATCCACTCCAGCACTCTCGTGGCCATCCACTCCAGCACTCTCGTGGTCATCCACTCTAGCACTCCCATTGCCATTCCACTCCACCACTCTCATGGGCATCCCTCCAGAACTCTCGTGGTCATCCACTCCTGCACTCTCGTGGTCATCCACTCCAGCACTCTCGTGGCCATCCTCACCACCACTCTCGTGGCCATCCACACCACCACTCTCGTGGCCATCCACACCACCACTCTCGTGGCCATCCACTCCAGCACTCTCATGGCCATCCACTCCAGCACTCTGCTGGCCATCCGATCCAGCACTCTCGTGGCCATCCACTCCAGCACGCTCCTGGTCATCCACTCCAGCATCCTCGTGGTAATCCACTCCAGCACTCTCATGGTTCATCCATTACAGCACACTCGTGGCCATCCACTCCAGCACTTTCGTGTCCATCCACTCCAGCACTCTCGTGATCATCCACTCCAGCACTCTCATGGCCATCCACTCCAGCACTGTCATGGCCATCCACTCCAGCACTCTGCTGGCCATCCGATCCAGCACTCTCGTGGCCATCCACTCCAGCAGTCATCCACTCCAGCACTCACGTGGTTCATCCACTCCAACACTCTCATGGTCATCCATTCTGGATCTCTCATGGTCATCCACTCCAGCATTCTCATGGCCATCCACTCCACCACTCTCATGGCCATCCGCTCCAGCACTCTCGTGGCCATCCGCTCCAGCACTCTCGTGGCCATCCGCTCCAGCACTCTTGTGGCCATCCGCTCCAGCACTCTCGTGGCCATCCGCTCCAGCACTCTCGTGGCCATCCGCTCCAGCACTCTCGTGGCCATCCGCTCCAGCACTCTCGTGGCCATCCGCTCCAGCACTCTCGTGGCCATCCGCTCCAGCACTCTCGTGGCCATCCGCTCCAGCACTCTCGTGGCCATCAGCACCAGCACTCTCGTGGCCATCCTCTCAAGCACTCTCATGGCCATCCACTCCGGCACTCTCGTGATCATCCACTCCAGCATTCTCATGGCCATCCACTCCTGCACTCTCGTGGCCATCCACACCAGCACTCTCATGGCCATCCATTCCAGCACACTCATGGCCATCCACACCAGCACTCTCGTGGCCATCCAGTCCAGAACTCTCGTGGCCATCCACTCCAGCACTCTCGTGGTCATCCACTCCAGCACTCTCGTGGTCATCCACTCCAGCACTCCCATTGCCTTCCACTCCACCACTCTCATGGCCATCCACTCCTGCACTCTCTTGGCCATCCACTCCTGCACTCTCGTGGCCATCCACTCCAGCACTCTCGTGGTCATCCACTCCAGCACTCTCATGGTCATCCACTCCGGGTCTCTCATGGTCATCCACTCCAGCACTCTCATGGCCATCCACTCCACCACTCTCATGGCCATCCACTCTAGCATGCTCGTGGTCATCGACCCCAGCACTCCCATTGCCATACACTCCAGCACTCTCATGGCCATCCAATCCAGCACTGTCATGGCCATCTATTTCAGCACTCTCGTGATCATCCACTACAGCACTCTCGTGTCCATCCACTCCAGCACTCTCATGGTCATCCACTCCAGCACTGTTATGGCCATCTATTTCAGCACTCTCGTGATCATCCACTACAGCACTCTCCTGGTCATCCACTCCAGCACTCACGTGGTCATCCACTCCAGCACTGTCATGGCCATCTATTTCCGCACTCTCGTGATCATACACTCCTCCACTCTCATGGCCATCCACTCCAGCGCTCTGCTGGCCATCCGGTCCAGCATTCTCGTGGCCATCCACTCCAGCACTCTGGTGGCCATCCACTCTAGCACTCTGGTGGACATCCACTCCAGCACTCTCGATGGAAGCCATTCCAGCACTCTCGTGGCCAGCCATTCCAGCACTTCCAATGCTATCCACTCCAGCACTCTCATGGCCACCCACTCCAGCATTCTCATGGCCATCCAATCCAGCACTCTCATGGCCAGCCATTCCAGCATTCTCATGGTCATCCAATCCAGCACTCTCGTGGCCATCTATTCTAGCACTCTCGTGGTCATCCACTCCAGCACTCTCATGGTCATCCACTCCAGCACTGTCATGGACATCTATTCCAGCACACTCGTGGCCATCCACTCCAGCACTCCCTTGGCCATCCACTCCTGCATTCTCGTGGCCATCTATTCCAGCACACTCGTGGCCATCCACACTAGCACTCTCGTGGCCATCCAGTCCAGCACTCTCGTGGCCATCCAGTCCAGCACTCACGTGGCCATCCATTCCGGATCTCTCGTGGTCATCCAATCCAGCATTCTCGTGGTCATCCATTCCAGCACTCTCATGGCCATCCACTCCAGCACTGTCCTGGCCATCTAGTCCAGCACACTTGTGATCATCCACTCCAGCACACTCGTGGCCATCCACTCCAGCACTCTCGTGATCATGTATTTCAGCACTCTCGTGATCATCCCCTCCACCACTCTCATGGCCACTCACACCAGCACTCCATTGGCCATCCACTCAAGCACTCTCATGGCCATCCACTCCAGCACTCTCATAGTAATCCACTCCAGCACTCTCGTGGTCATCGACTCCAGCACTCTCATGGCCATCCATTCCAGCACTCTCATGGCCATCCACTCCAGTACTCTCATGGTCATCCATTCCAGCACTCTCGTGGCCATCCATTCCAGCACTCTCCTGGCCATCAACTCCAGTACTCTCATGGTCATCCATTCCAGCACTCTCATGGTCATCCATTCCAGCACTCTGGTGGCCATCCACTCCAGCACTCTTGTGGGAAGCCATTCCAGCACTCTCGTGGCCAGCCATTCCAGCACTCCCAATGCTATCCACTCCAGCACTCTTGTGGGAAGCCATTCCAGCACTCTCGTGGTCATCCACTCTAGCACTCTCGTGGCCATCAACGTCAGCACTCTCGTGGCCATCTATCCCAGCACTCTCGTGGTCATCCACTGCTGCACTCTCGTGGTCATCCACTCCACCACTCTCATCGCTATTCACTCCAGCACTGTCGTGGCCATCCACTCCAGAACTGTCGTGGCCATCCACTCCAGCATTCACGTAGCCATCCACTCCAGCACTCACGTAGCCATCCATTCCAGCACGCTCATGGTCATCCACTCCAGCACTCACGTGGTTCATCCACTCCAACACTCTCATGGTCATCCATTCTGGATCTCTCATGGTCATCCACTCCAGCATTCTCATGGCCATCCACTCCACCACTCTCATGGCCATCCGCTCCAGCACTCTCGTGGCCATCCGCTCCAGCACTCTCGTGGCCATCCGCTCCAGCACTCTTGTGGCCATCCGCTCCAGCACTCTCGTGGCCATCCGCTCCAGCACTCTCGTGGCCATCCGCTCCAGCACTCTCGTGGCCATCCGCTCCAGCACTCTCGTGGCCATCCGCTCCAGCACTCTCGTGGCCATCCGCTCCAGCACTCTCGTGGCCATCCGCTCCAGCACTCTCGTGGCCATCAGCACCAGCACTCTCGTGGCCATCCTCTCAAGCACTCTCATGGCCATCCACTCCGGCACTCTCGTGATCATCCACTCCAGCATTCTCATGGCCATCCACTCCTGCACTCTCGTGGCCATCCACACCAGCACTCTCATGGCCATCCATTCCAGCACACTCATGGCCATCCACACCAGCACTCTCGTGGCCATCCAGTCCAGAACTCTCGTGGCCATCCACTCCAGCACTCTCGTGGTCATCCACTCCAGCACTCTCGTGGTCATCCACTCCAGCACTCCCATTGCCTTCCACTCCACCACTCTCATGGCCATCCACTCCTGCACTCTCTTGGCCATCCACTCCTGCACTCTCGTGGCCATCCACTCCAGCACTCTCGTGGTCATCCACTCCAGCATCCTCGTGGTCATCCACTCCAGCACTCTTGTGGTTCATCCACTCCTGCACTCTCGTGGTCATCCACTCCAGCTCTAGCACTCTCGTGGCCATCAACCGCAGCACTCTCGTGGCCATCTATCCCAGCACTCTCGTGGTCATCCACTCCTGCACTCTCGTGGTCATCCACTCCAGCACTCTCGTGATCATCTATTTCAGCACTCTTGTGATAATCCACTCTAGCATTCTCGTGGCCATCCAGTCCAGCACTCTCGTGGCCATCCGCTCCAGCACTCTCGTGGCCATCCGCTCCAGCACTCTCGTGGCCATCCACTCTAGCACTCTCGTGGCCATCAACTTCAGCACTCTCGTGGCCATCTATCCCAGCACTCTTGTGGTCATCCACTCCTGCACTCTCGTGGTCATCCACTGCAGCACTCTCGTGGTCATCCACTCCAGCACTCTTGTGGCCATCCACTCCAGCACACTCCTGGTCATC
>NC_057714.1:76049004-76059103 GCF_004010195.1 Chiloscyllium plagiosum
GTGGCCATCCACTCCAGCACTCTCATGGTCATCTAGTCCAGCACTCTCATGGTCATCCAGTCCAGCTCTCTCAAGGTCATCCTGTCCAGCACTGTCAAGGTCATCCACATTAGCACTCTCATCGCCATCTACACCAGTACTCCCATGGTCATCTATTCAAGCACATCTCGTGGCCATCCACTCCAGCACATCTCGTGGCCATCCACTCCAGCACTCTCATGGCCATCCATTTCAGCACTCTCATGGGTCATCCACTCCAACATTCTCGTGGTCATCCATTCCAGCACTCACGTGGCCATCCATTCCAGATCTCTCATGGTCATCCATTCCAGCACTCTCGTGGCCATCCACTCCAACACTCTCGTGATCATCCACTACAGCACACTCGTGGCCATCCACTCCAGCACTGTCCTGGCCATCTAGTCCAGCATTCTTGTGATCATCCACTCCTGCACTCTCGTGGCCATCCACTCCTGCACTCTCATGTCCATCAACTCGAGCACTATCCTGGCCATCCACTCCAGCACTCTCCTGGCCATCCACTCAAGCACTCTCCTGGCCATCCACTCCAGCACTCTCCTGGCCATCCACTCCAGCACTCTCATTTCCATCAACTCGAGCACTCTCCTGGCCATCCACTCCAGCACTCTTGTGGCCATCCACTCCAGCACTCTCGTGGCCATCCACTCCAGCACTCTTGTGGCCATCAACCCGAGCACTCTCCTGGCCATCCACTCCAGCACTCTCGTGGCCATCCACTCCAACACTGTCGTGGCCATCCACTCCAGCACTCTTGTGGCCATCCACTCTAGCACTCTCGTGATCATATATTTCAGCACTCTCGTGATCATCCACTCCACCACTCTCATGGCCATTCACACCAGCACTCTCCTGGCCATCCACTCAAGCACTCTCATGGTCATCCACTCCAGCACTCTCATGGCCATCCACTCCAGCACTCTCATAGTAATCCACTCCAGCACTCTCGTGGTCATCGACTCCAGCACTCGCATGGCCATCCATTCCAGCACTCTCATGGCCATCCACTCCAGTACTCTCATGGTCATCCATTCCAGCACTCTCGTAGCCATCCATTCCAGCACTCTCCTGGCCATCAACTCCAGTACTCTCAGGGTCATCCATTCCAGCACTCTCCTGGCCATCCACTCCAGTACTCTCATGGTCATCCATTCCAGCACTCTCATGGTCATCCATTCCAGCACTCTCACGGCCATCCTCTCTACCACTCTCATGGCCATCCACTCCAGCACTCTGCTGGCCATCCACTCCAGCACTCTCGTGGCCATCCACTCCAGCACTCTGCTGGACATCCACTCCAGCACTCTCGTGGCCATCCACTCCAGCACTCTCGAGGCCATCAATCCAGCACTCTCATGGTTCATCAACTCCAGCACTCGCATGGTCATCCATTCCAGCACTCGCATGGGCATCCATTCTACCACTCTCGTGATCATCCAATCTTGCACTCTCCTATCCATGCATTCCACAATCTCCGGGTCATCCACGTCAGCACTCTCATGGTCATCAACTCCAGCACTCCCGTGGCTATCCATTCCAGCACTCTCATGGCCATCCACTCCAGCACTCGTATGGTCATCGACTCCAGCACTCGTACGGTCATCGACTCCAGCACTGTCGTGGCCATCGACTCCAGCACTCTCCTGGCCATCCACTCCAGCACTCTCATGGCCATCCAATCCAGCACTGTCATGGCCATCTATTTCAGCACTCTCGTGATCATCCACTACAGCACTCTCGTGGTCATCCACTCCAGCACTCACATGGCCATCCACTCCTGCACTCTCATGATCATGCACTCCAGCACTCTCATGGCCATCCACTCCAGCACTCTCGTGGCCATCCACTCCAGCACTCTCGTGGCCAACCACTCCAACACTCTCGTGGCCAACCACTCCAGCACTCTCGTGGCCAACCACTCCAGCACTCTCGTGGCCAACCACTCCAGCACTCTCGTGGACACCCACTCCATCACTCTCGTGGCCATCCACTCCAGTACTCTCGTGGCCATCCACTCCAGTACTCTCGTGGCCATCCACACCAGCACTCTCATGGTCATCCAGTCCAGCACTCTCATGGTCATCCAGTCCAGCACTCTCATGGTCATCCAATCCAGCACTCTCATGGTCATCCTGTCCAGCACTGTCAAGGTCATCCGCATCAGCACTCTCATGGCCATCTAAAGCAGTACTCTCATGGTCATCTATTCCAGCACATCTCGTGGCCATCCACTCCAGCACTCTCATGGCCATCCACTCCAGCATTCTCATGGCCATCCACTCCAGCACATCTCGTGGCCATCCACTCCAGCACTCTCATGGCCATCCATTTCAGCACTCTCGTGGGTCATCCACTCCAGCACCCTCGTGCTCATCCACTCCACCCCTCTCCTGACCATCAACTCCAGCACTCTCATGGTCATCCTTTCCAGCACTCACGTGGCCATCCATTCCGGATCTCTCATGGTCATCCATTCCAGCACTCTCGTGGCCATCCACTCCAACACTCTCGTGGTCATCCACTCCAACACTCTCGTGGTCATCCACTCCAACATTCTCGTGGTCATCCACTCCAGCACTGTCATGGCCATCTATTCCAGCACTCTCGTGATCATCCACTACAGCACACTCATGGCCATCCACTCCAGCACTGTCCTGGCCATCTAGTCCAACACTCTCATGTCCATCAACTCGAGCACTCTCCTGGCCATCCACTCCAGCACTCATCTGGCCATCCACTCCAGCACTCTCCTAGCCATCCACTCCAGCACTCTCATTTCCATCAACTCCAGCACTCTCCTGGCCATCCACTCCAGCACTCTCGTGGCCATCCACTCCAGCACTCTCGTGGCCATCCATTCCAGCACTCTCGTGGCCATCAACCCGAGCACTCTCCTGGCCATCCACTCCAGGACTCTCGTGGCCATCCACTCCAGCACTCTCGTGGCCATCCACTCCAACACTGTCATGGCCATCCACTCCAGCACTCTCGTCGCCATCCAGTCCAGCATTCGCATGGTCATCCATTCCAGCACTCTCGTGGTCAACCACACCAGCACTCTCGTGGCCATCCACTCCAGCACTATCGTGGCCATCCACTCCAGCACTCTCGTGGTCGTCCACTCCAGCATTCACGTTGTCATCCACTCCAGCACTCTCGTGGTCATCCACTCCAGCACTATCCTATCCTTCCGCTCCAGCACTCTCATGGTTAGCCACTCCATCACTCTCATGGTTAGCCACTCCAGCACTCCTATGGTCATTCATTCCAGCACTCGTATGGTCATCCACTCCAGCACTCTCGTGGCCATCCACTCCAGCACTCTCCTGGCCGTCCACTCCAGCACTCTCATGGCCGTCCACTCCAGCACTCTCATGGCCGTCCACTCCAGCACTCTCATGGCAGTCCACTCCAGCACTCTCGTGACCGTCCAGTCCAGCACTCACATGGGCATCGACTCCAGCACTCGCGTGGCCATTCATTCCAGCAGTTGCGTGGCCATCCACTCCAGCAGTTGCGTGGCCATCCACTCCAGCACTCTCATGGCCATCCAGTCCAGCACTCGCATGGTCATCCATTCCAGCACTCGCATGGTCATCCATTCCAGCACTCGCATGGTCAACCACACCAGCACTCTCGTGGCCTTCCACTCCAGCACTCTCGTGGTCATCCATTCCATCACTCTCGTCGTCATCCATTCCATCACTCTCTTGGTCATCCACTCCAGCACACTCGTGGCCATCCACTACAGCACTCTCGTGGCCATCCACTCCAGCACTCTCGTGGTCATCCGTTCCAGCACTCTTGCGGTCATCCACTCCACAATTCTTGTGGTCATCCATTCCAGCACTCTCATGGTCATCTACTCCAGCGCTCTCATAGTCATCCATTCCATCACTCTCGTGGCCATCCATTCCATCACTCTCGTGATCATCCATTCCAGCACTCTCATGGTCATCCACTCAAGTACTCTCGTGGTCATCCACTCCAGCACTCTTGTGGCCATCGATTCTAGCAATCTCATGGTCATCCATTCCATGACTCTCATGGCCATCCACTCCATCACACTCGTGATTATCCACTCCAGCACTCTCGTGGTCCACCTTTCATCTTCCATCCTGTGAAAATATGAGCTCACCTAAAACTCTAAAGCCTGTACTCTAACCCACAATAAGTTACATTAACCTAGCATCATAATGCTTGCTGGACTTGGCTTCTGGTCCAGCAACACTCTACATTTGGACTTCTCAGCCTTTCTTTTTCGTTGCTCTATGGAGGCCCCCCCATTCCCCATAACTCTATTTTGCATCCCTGATTTTCATCCTGCGTCATTCCTTAGATGGTGTACTTTGAGTTGCGTGGATGCAAAGCTCTAAAATTCTTTCCCTACACCTGCTATCTTCTCCAGCTTCTTTTCTTTCCTTTACTTGCTCCTTAAAACCTGTCTTTATGACCAAGCCGCTGTACAGGACACTGGTTCAGCCACTATTGCAATATTGCGTGCAATTCTGGTCCCCTTCCTATCGGAAAGATGTTCTGAAACTTGACAGGGTTCAGAAAAGATTTACAAGGATATTGCCAGGGTTGGCAGATTTGAGCTATAGGGAGAGGCTGAACAGGATGGGGCTGTTTTCCTTGAAGCGTCGGAGGCTGAGGGGTGACATTTTAGAGGTTTATAAAATCATGAGGGGCATGGATAGGATAAATAGACAAAGTCTTTACCCTGGCATGGGGGATTCCAGAACTAGAGGGCATATGTTTAGGGAGGGAGGGTAAAGATATAAGAGAGACCTGAGGGGCAACATTTTCACGCAGGGGGTGGTACATGTATGGAATGAGCTGCCAGAGGAAGTGGTGGAGGCTGGTACAATTGCAACATTTAAAAGGCATCTGGGTGGGTATATGAATAGGCAGTGTTTGGAGGGATATGGGTCAGGTGCTGGCAGGTGGGACTAGATTGGGTTGGAATATCTGGTCGGCATGGACGAGTTGGACTGTAGGCGTCTGTTTCCATGCTGTACATCTCTATGACTCCATATAAGATTTATTCATGAAGTCACAACACATAGAATAGGTTTTAACCTTTACCAGCCACTAGATGGGGCTTCAAACTGCAAAAGAAAATCTTGTAGCTTCCTGGTTTAATCCTTCAATCCAGAGTATTTTTTATTCCATGGATGAAATGTAGCTAAGAGGACAGGGACTCAAGTCTAATACTGAATAGCAAGAGCAATGATCTTTTCAAACCTCCTGCTCTCAACATGTTGAAAGGTGGCATTTTACCAGCAGACAATTGAAAGGCTGTCACTGGGCAGCAATTCAATTGAGATTGGTGAAACATAGAACTGTGGATGCTTCAGATCTGACACAAACACAAAAATTGCTGACAAAATACAGATCTGGCAGCATCTGTGGGAAGAAAGCAGAGTTAACATTTTGAGTCCAGTGGCTCTTCATCAAAACTAATAGAAACCAGGAGAAAGTGGTATTTATGCTGAAGATGATGTTTGGGGGGAGGGAGGTATGGTGAAGAGATGGGGTGAGTGGATAGGTAGACATGGTAAACAAGGAGATTATGGATAGCAGGCCAAGGCAGAAGAGAAGCTAAATAAAGTGATAATATGAGCTAAGAGTGGGATAGGATGGGTGAGCTGTGCTGTACTAATAAGCCTAAGAGTAAGCAAGAATGGGTGATTGTACTAAAAGCAGCCCATGTCATAACAGGTCTGGGTGTGGGGTGGGTAGAAAATATGGAAGAATGGAATCAGACTCTGAAGTTATTGAATTCTATATTGAGTACTTCAGGATCCCCAAGCGGAAAATGAGATGTTGTTCTTCAAGGTTGTGCTGAGGCTTTCTGGACCACTGCAGCAGGCCTGAGTCAGAAAAGTTGGCGTGGGAACACAATGGCATGTTGAAGTGGCAGGCAGACAGTTTTTACAGATAGTACAGAGGTATTCTGCAATGTGGTTATCAATCTGCGCTTAGTCTCTGCAATGTAAAGCAGACCACACTGTGAGCAGCAAAGTTAGTAGACTGGATTGAGTGTAGTGTAGGTAAATCGCTGCTTCACCAGGAACCTGAATATGGGACCTTGGATGAGGAGGAGGGAGGAAATAAACAGGCAGCAGTTACAGCTTCTGCAGTTGCAGGGCAAGGTGCCATGGGAGTGTGGGAAATGACAGCTTACAATCCTGCTGATGCAGAGGGTGGTGGGGTGGTTAGTGAGGGATCAGTGCCATTGTTGTGGGATGGAAGGGAAAGGAGGAGGGCAGAAATGTGGGAGATGGGTTGGACATATCAAAGGGAGTCGTCAATCATGGTATTATTGAATCCTTGGTTGAGGAAGAAGGTGGATACTTCTGAGCCCCCCGCCCCCCGTGGAAGGTGGCATTGACAGAACAGATGGAGAAACCAGACGAATGAGATGGAGGCATTACAGGAAGCAGTGTGTGAGGATATGTAGTTGAGGTAATTGTGGGAGTTGGTGAGGTTGGGGTGGATATCAGTGGCCAACCTAGTCCCAGAAAAGGAAACACGTCCAGGAAGGGAAGGGAGGAATCAGAGACGGACCCAGTAAAGGTGAGGATGGAGGGTAGGGTGAAAGTTGGAAGCAAAATAGATAAAACCTTTCCAGTTGAGATCTTGAGAGGGAAGCAACACTGCTGATATCATTGATGCCCTGAAGAAAGTTTTGAGGGGAGGGACCCAAGTAGGTTTGGAACAAGGAATGTTCCATAAACAATTGAGGATGATGCTTGCCTCTCAGAGCTGTCAGGCCAGTCAGAGAGCCAACAGCACTTTAACCTGACCAGGTTCCAGTAATTAGTTGGAGGTTCAGGTGGCCATGGCACCATAGCCAACAAGGAGACCACCATAGGCCCGGAAGCAGCCAGAGAGGAGGGTTCTGTGGTACAAGTCAGTTGGCTTGAATGGGTTAACAGATGAATATTTGTCTGGCTTTTTTGACAGGCTGTTGTAGACTCTGCAGTTAGACTCTGTATCTGAAAGAATTTTTAAAAAGTAAATTTCTGATTGCAGTGAAAAGATGCCAGAGGCCTCTCCTGACTCCTTCCACTATGTTTAACCAGGCTTTTTTCAGAGAGCATGTAAAATTCAACTCAAGAAAAGAGCTGGGTTAACTTATTCTGTATGATATGCCTTTTAGGATTTCTGATTTCACAATTTTTCAATATTTGTTATCATTGAACACTCTCAAGATTGCCCAACATCTTCAGCTTGGGTGGTCATACACTATGGGAGATATTAATCTTGCCTGACTAAGATCTATTGTCCCTTTGTTGCAGTTCTACATCTGAAAATTCAGGATTTGAAAACCGAAGTGGTGGTTGTGACCAGATAGTGAATTACAACAGAAGATATTTCAGAGATGAAAATCATAAATCCATGTTTTCCATAAGATGCAGGCATATCGCTGTAAAATAGTCAGTTATTGACTATAGCTCATCCTCTTGGGTCAGATTATCATCTGAATTCATTGAGCATGTGAGATGGTCTATAAATTTTCATGAGGAAGGAACTGGCTTCTATAATGGTTGCTGAAGTAATTCACTTGGTTTCATCAGTAAAATCAAAAAAGCTGCCGTTGATACAATGCTGGAGAAATTGCAATCACCAAAAAAAGTTGTTGCTATCAATTTGTATGCAAAGTTAAATGATGACAACAGGGACATATTGTTTCATCCTCTCGAATGGAACAAATAGACCAAAAATGTCATTTGAGGAGGTTCCTGTGGCCTTGAATATAGGGGGAAAAGAGGCCCAGACACACCCTCTGAAATTAGATTAGATTACTTACAGTGTGGAAACAGGCCCTTCAGCCCAACAAGTCCACACCGACCCGCCGAAGTGCAACCTACCCATACCCCTACATTTACCCCTTACCTAACACTACAGGCAATTTAGCATGGCCAATTCACCTGACCTGCACATTTTTGGACTGTGGGAGGAAACCGGAGCACCCGGAGGAAACCCACGCAGACACGGGGAGAATGTGCAAACTCCACACAGTCAGCCGCCTGAGTTGGGAATTGAACCCGGATCTCTGGCGCTGTGAGGCAGCAGTGCTAACCACTGTGCCACCGTGCCGCCCCAAATGGTAGACAATTACTAGCTTGGGCATTTGGCCAACCGAGATAGAATCACAATTTATGACCATCCCACTAACATGCAAAAACAAGATTTCCATTTGGCAGAATCAGTACTGGAGGATGTCATCAACCAGATCACAGGAGTTTTTGTTAGTAGAAATTGATTGGAAAATAATCAAGCTAAAGGGTTCATTCTTAATTCACTTTATATAGTAAAAAGAGTTGAAAAGTTCCATAGAATCTTACAGCATGGAAACAGACCCTTTGATCCAAATCATCCATGCTGACCAGGTTTCCCAAACAAAATGAGTCCCATTTGCCTAAACCTTTCCTCTGTGTAGCTGTCCAACTATCTTTTAAATGTTGTAACTGTACCTGCCTCTACACTTCCTCTGGCAGTTCATTCCATACATGCACCATCCTCTGTGTGAAAAAGTTGCTCTTAGGGTCCCTTTTAAATCTTCACCTTCTCACTTTTAATCCATGCTGTCTAATTTTGAACTCCCCTACCCTGGGGAACAGACCTTTGCTACTCACCTTATCTATGCCCCTCGTGGTTTTATAAAACTCTATAGGTTACCCTTCCACCTTGCATGGTCCAAGGACAAAACTCCCAGCCCATCCAGCCTTTCCTTACAAATGAAGTCCTCCAGTCCTGATAACACGCTGTAAATCTTTTCTGCAACTTTTCCAATTTACTAATATCCTTCAGTAGCAGGGCGACCAGAACTGTACACAGTAATCCAAAAGTGGCCTCAGTAATGTCCTGTACAGTTGCAACATGATGTCCTAATTCCTGCACTCAATGCTTTGACCAATGAAGGCAAGTGTGCCAAATGCCTTCTTTACAAACTTTTCTACCTGTGATGTCACTTTCAAGGAACTGTGCACCTGAACCCCAAGGTCTCTGTTCAACAACACTCCCCAGGTTCCTATTATTAACCGTGCAAGTCCAAAGTTAGAGATGACATAATGATAGAAGTATAAAATGGATGATTTTAGAAGTGGTAGCGCTGAAGATTGGGACTGGCTCTTTCGCGAGCTGGTACAGACAAGATGGGTCAAATGGCCTCCTTCTGTGCTGTACAGTTCTATGACTCAACATATCAAAATTAGCCCGTGACTTCCCCTTTCCAAATGCACATTGAACCTCCATGATCCATTCATATTTATCCAATTGCCATTATAACAGATTCCTGTGATTTTCCCATTGCTTGTAACAGACCAATCAGCCTACAGTTTATTAGTTTATCTCCCTTCTTAAACAGCAAAGTCACATTGATAGTTTTCCAAAGTAGTGGACTTGGTCTGAATCAAGAAAGTTAATTAAGATTATAACAGGAGCATCAACAATTTCCTCATCTGCTTCCTTGATTATCTCGGATGAGAGTCATCACACACTGAGATTTCTCTACCTTCAAGCTTATTCATTTCTGCATGTTTTTACTTACATTGAATCTAGTTTGTTTCACACCTCAATTTATTTTTAGTTTCCAAAGTATCTCTGCAATTTTATCCTTATTTTCTAATGAGATAATTGATATAAAGGTCAATTTTTGCTCTTAACCTGGGAACACTGACTCTGGAATTTCCATAAACCAGATTTGGGAGGAAGTACCCCTGATGTTCTCATTATCATTCTAGGAGAGTGGGTGCTAATGAGAGTTGGGTCTGCCACAGGGATAAAAAGCTGTTTCGTGTGAAAGACTCAGTGCTTCAGGACATCTCATAGAGTCATAGAGACATAGAGATGTACAGCATGGAAACAGACCCTTCGATCCAACTCGTTCACGCCGACCAGTTATCCTAATGTAATCTAGTCCCATTTGCCAGCACTTAGCCCATATCGTTCTAAACCCTTCCTATTCATATACCCATCCAGATGCCTTTTAAATGTTGTTATTGTAGCAGCCTCCACCACTTCCTCAGGCAGCTCATTCCATACACGT
>NC_057714.1:76059167-76082714 GCF_004010195.1 Chiloscyllium plagiosum
GGGACCAGAATTGCACACAATATTCCAAAAGTGGCCTAACCAACGTCCTGTACAGCCACAACATGACCTCCCAACTCTTATACTCAATACTCTGACCAATAAAGGAAAGCGTATCACATGCCTTCTTCACTATTGTGTCTACCTGCGATTCCACTTTCAAGGAGCTATGAACCGACACTCCCAGGTCTCTTTGTTCAACAACACTCCCTAGGACCTTACCATTAAGTGTATAAGTCCGGCTAAGATTTGCTTTCCCAAAATGCAATGCCTCACATTTATCTAAATTAAACTCCATCTGCCACTTCTCAGCCCATTAGCCCATCTGATCAAGATCCCATTGTAATCTGAGGTAACCTTCTTCGCTGTGCACGACACCTCCAATTTTGGTGTCATTTGTAAACTGAAGAACTATACCTCTTGTGTTCACATCCAAATCATTTATATAAATGACGAAAAGAAGTGGACTCAGCACCGATCCTTGTGGCACTCCACTGGTCACAGGCCTCCAGTCTGAAAACAAACCCTCCACCACCACCATCTGCCTTCTACCTTTTAGCCAATTCTGTATCCAAATGGCTAGTTCTCCCTGTATTCCATGAGATTTAACTTTGCTAATCAGTCTCCCATGTGAACTTTGTCAAACGCCTTACTGAAGTCCATTGAGATCATGTCCACTGCTCTGCCCTCATCAATCCTCTTTGTTACTTCTTCAATCTAAGAAAAAGAATAAAACAAAAAAAAGCCCTTTAGCTTGCACGTCTCGCTTTGTCTTACCCTCCCTGTGTGCTCACCATGTCAGATAAGCCAACTCAGCGATTCCCACCCTAAGCGCCTTGCATAAATACCAACCTATGCTACTATGTACCCACATTGACCTTTATAAATCCTATGCCAACTTAGTACCAACTCATGACAACCCATGCCTTCCAACACACTCACCATATTTGCATTTAAACATCCAAGCCAATTCATCTAGTATTCACTATGAGCTGACCTCAGGAAGTATGCTGAGATGAAATAAAATTAAGTTGCAGTTGTCTATACGTCAGGACCACGTTTCAAGGAGCTTTAAATATATGAAGACTAGTCACCATACTAGTGCACACACAGATGAACATTTATGAACTATGAACCTCAGACTCAGAAGTATGCTTGAGAAGGACTTCATTAGAACTTTCTTGCATTAGCTTCCAGTCTCATTGATATGACATCACTGATGATACACAGTATTGGCATACAGCCATTAATTCCATAAACTACATCTGTTGTAAGGTCAGAAGTTACACAATGCCAGGTTATAGCCCAACAGGTTTATTTGAAATCATAAGCTTTCAGAGTGCTGAAGTCACCTGACAAACGCTTGTGATTTCAAATAAACCTGTTGGTTTATAACCTAGTGTTGCATGACTTCTGACCTTGTCCATCTTAGTCCAACACCAGCACATCTACTTCATAGCTACATCTACTGTAGACTATTATTTTCAGAAAATCTTCTCTCACATAAAAAAATTAATTACATTAAAGTTTCTCCGACCACTTAACTCCTTGTAAAATCATTCAAGCACATATTCACTTATGAAAACATATATTTGTATTCATATTACAATACTAACTATAATGCTATTAGGAGAAATTAGATTAGGGCAGCTGTTTGATGGTAAATCCACATCTAACATGTGGAAATCTTTTCAAGGCCAGTTGATCAGAGTTCAGGACCGATACGTGCCTGTGAGGATGAAAGATAAGGATGGCAAGATTAAGGAACTCTGGATAACAAGAGATATTAGAAGTTTAGTCAAAGAGGGAGAAAGAAGATTGCGTGAAGTATATGAAACTGGAATCAGACAGTCCCTTGAGGAATATAAAGAAATGAACTTTAACAAGGAATTTAGAGGACTAAAAGGGTCATAAAATGTCCTTGAAATGTGGGATTAAAGAGAATCAGAAGGCATTTTTATACATCTATTAGGAGGATGAAGATAGCGAGGGAAAGGGTAGGTCCACTCAAGGAAAAAGGATGGAATTTATGCATGGAGCCAGAGAAATGTGTGAAGTCGTTAACGTGTACTTTGCCTCAAAATTCACCAAGGAGAAGGATATGAATGATGGTAAGATCACGGAGGGGTATGTAGATATTTTAGGGAATGTCGATATTAAGGAGATGGTGGTGTTGGGTGTGTTGAAAAACATTAAGGAAGATAAGTCCCCAGGCCTGATGGGATCTATCCCAGGATATTAAAGGAGAGGAAGTAGGAGATTGCTGAGGCCTTTACAGAGATCTTCGTATCCTCTTTAGCCTCAGGGTGACATCCCAGAAGACTGGAGAATAGCCAAAGGCATCAAGGAGAATCCAGACACACCTTCCAGGTGAAGCAATGATTTACTTGTACTTCTTTCACTCTAGTCTACTGAATTTGCTGCTGATAATGTGGTCTCCTTTCCACTGGGAAGACAAAGTGCAGATAGGGCGACCACTATGAACAACACCTATGATCTGACATGGATGCTTTCTCTCCACAGATGCTGCCAAACCTGCTGAGTTTTTCCAGCAATTTTTGCCTTTGTTTCTGCTTTCTAGCATTTCTAGCAGGTCTTCTGTTTCTCTGGAAAGCCAATGCATCATTTTCCACTTTGGAACCCTTCAGCCCTCTGGACTCCATATTGAATTCAATAATTTAGTCCTGAGCACCCTCTCCTTTGTCCTTACCCCAATTCTCACACACCAGACCTTGCCAACACAACCTGCTACCACAAGCAACCCATTGCCAGCTTATAATGATCCCTGTTAGCAGCTAATCATTCTGCCGTTTACCTATTCCTTTACTTCTCAGCTGTTTTTCTCTCTCTGTCACTGGATTCCATCTTCACCTGTTGGTTACTCCTTCTCACTCTTCCCACCCCTCCTTTAGCACATATACCAAACTTTACCTAGTTACTATCAGCTCTGAAGAAGCGTCATTGGACTCAAAACAGGTAATTCTGATTTCTCTCCACAGTTGCTGCCATCACTTGTGTTTTTCCAGCAATTTTTTCTTTTGTTTCTGATTTCCAGCATCTGCAGTTCTTTGCATTTTTGTTAAGGATAATCTAGGAAATTATAGGCCAGTGACCTTTACTTTAGTGATAAGGAAACTACTGGAGAAAGATTCTTCGGGACATAATTGCCTTGCATTTAGATGGAATGGATTTATTTGGGATAGTCACATTGGCTTCGTGTGAGGGAGTTTTTGTCTCACAAATTTGATTGAGATTTTTGAGCAAGTGGCAAAGATGATTAATGACGGTAGGGCAGTGAAAGTTGTCTATATGGACCTTATTAATGTGTTTGACAAAGTACCTCATGATAGGTTGGTCTAGAAGGTTAAGTCATTTGGGATCCATGTTGTGTTGATACGTTGGATACAAATTTGGTTTGGTCATAGCAGACAGAGGGCAGTTTTGGAGTAATGGTTTTCTCACTAAAGGTCTGAGACCTCTGGTGTTTGTAGTACTCCTAAACATTTTGGATGAAATTTCAGTGTTCTGATTAGTAAGTTTATAGATGACACTAAAATTGTGAAATAATGAATGTTGTAGCAGCAGGATATGGATCAGTTGCAAAGTTGGGTGGAGAAATGGCAGATGGAGTTTAGTCCAGATAAGTGTGAACTGGCGTACTATGGGAGGTCAAATGCAAGAGGAAAGTGTACAATAAATTGCAGGGTGCTTAGGAACATTGATGTTCAGAGGGATCTTGGTGTGCAAGTCCATAGCTCCCTGAAAGTAGCAACAAAATTGGATAAGGTAGTAAAGAAGGCAAATAGCATACTTGCCTTCAGTAGTCAGAGCCCTGAGTAATGTCGCAGCTGTATACAATTTTAGGGGCCCTATATGGAGTATTGTCTGCAGTTTTGCTCACTTCACTATAGGAAGGATAAAGAGGCTTTGAAAAGGGGCCAAAATATGTTTACCAGGATGTTGTCTGAATTGGAGTGTATTAGCTATAAGGAGAGGTTGGACAAACTTGGATTGTTTTCATTAGAGTGTCAGAGGCTGAGGAGAGGGTAGATAATTGGAATCTTTCCCAGGGTGAAAATTTCAAATACTAGGGTGCATAGTTTTAAAGTGAGGGGGGCAAATTTTAAAGGAGATGTATGAGGCAAGTTATTTAACAGAGGGTGGTAGATGCATGGAACATGCTGCCAGGAGAAGTGGTGGAATCAGACTTGATAGCAATGTTTAAAAGGCATTTAAACAGATGCAGGAACAGGGAGGTAAGAGAGGGATATGGACCATGTGCAAGCAGATGAGATTAGTTTAGAATGGCATCATGGCTGGTGCAGGCATTGTGGGGTGAAGGGCCAATTCCTCTGTTGTACTGTTCAATGTTCTATATCCCCACAAAGACATTACACCCAGTTGGAGCTGCTAATCAAAATGTGAAATGATATGCACCCAATCATTATGGTGATTTGTATGGAATTGATTACTTGATATTTTTTATACATGTTCATATCTATTGTTAACAAACCTACAGTGCACCATACCTCTCACAAACCTATCTATTAGAGTACTTTATTTCAATATTTTCTACAAAACCCATGAGTCATGCTCTGGGCATCCCACAAGAGTTTGAGGACACATCTTCTGGAATTGGTACTGTCATTTTGGTTAAACCAGAGACCTTTTCCATGCCAGTGAAAATTCAGGCTTAAGTCACTGCTGAGTAAGTCTGCCAAATTTGAATATCACCTGTACATATAATTTATGAATCCAGCCTGCCCGCAGCTTCCCTGATACAAAAAAGTCTTTACCGTTGTTCTTGGTGACTGACAATTTCTGCCTTATCCCCCAAAGTTAGCCTTTCCTGAATTTAAAACATTGGCTTGTGACTGATTCCTTTTCTTTCAGGTGTAGTAATAAACTCTATCATAGCAGGGTCATTATTAACTAAGTGTTTCGTGACCTGAATTGATCTGTACAGCTCAGTCCTTCCGCCTGCAATACTGCTTACAATTTTGGACACCATACCTCAGGAAAGATATCTTGGCCTTGGAGGAGTTGCAGCTCAAATTTTGAAAATTATAGAGGGCTGAAAGGACTAAATTACATGGACATGTAATGTATTGTTATTATTATCATTCCCTTGAGCTTTGAAGGTTGAAGAACGTTCATATCAACCTATTTAAAACAATTAACAGATTTGACAGGGAGAAACCGCCCTCTAGTGAAAAGTATTTCATTCAGGACGCAGTTCAATTAGCATTGTCATCATATCTAATTGATGGAACAAAAATTGCATCTGATTCAGCTGGTTGCGTCGGCTAATGAAGAAACAGTAATATTCAGTAAGTCATGGCATGGGAAATAAAGAGCAAGCATGTCATTTAGATTTTAACACCATTCAGGTTGGAGTTAAAGCTCCCTCCTGTTATACCTATAAACTTTCTCCCGTTCAGGTTGCCTGTTCTCTCTGGCTGCTGTTTTCACTTGTCTGCTACACAGTCATTCTCCTTGAATGGCAACACAAAGCAGGCTATAGTAATCCTTGAAGCTAGACAAGATTTTACTGTATCACTCCCACTGATCTGCCTGGGTGACTGAATGCTAGCCTACAAATGTGTTCAATGGAGACCGTGGTGGAAGCATATTCTGCAGTGTACATCCCCTTGAGATTCTCATTTTTTTTCAGTCATATTATCAGGCATGCCTGCAGTATATAATCTTGGTCTCTCTAACAACTGTCTCTGCAGCCTTCAAATGAATATCACAACATGTTCTGCGGTCTGATGAAACAGTTTTCATAGCTATCAGCTAAAGAGCATTATTTGATTTTCAAGATTCACAAATCCCTGTACTCTAAGTGCAGTACTGAAAACTAATGAGAGAAGGTGTCAGGCAAAGGAAAAATTATAAATCAAGAGAAAATTTGAGGCATTGGAGCAGTATAGTGCTTTAAGACAAGTAAACTGTCATAGGAAGGGACAGAAAGGTTACAGTAATAATGTATGAGTGACTAGGTTCCATGAAAATAATTATAAGAGTAACCAGTCAAAGGTCTTTTATTTGAATTTGTAAAGATTTTGTAAGATGAGAGATAAATTAGTGACATAAATAGAGATATATGGTTTAGATCTAATCGCCATAATAGAGACATGGTTAGAAATTGACCAAGGTTAGGAAATATATATTCCAGTGTACACCATTCAAAAAGGCAAGCACAGTTGCAAAGGGGGGAGGAGTGGCATTGACTGTAAAGGATGATGTAAGGATGTAAGTGAGAAAGGGACCTGGCTCTGAAGATGAGAATGCAAAATTAGTATGGATGTTGATTAAGGATAACAAGGGTTGGAAAACATTGTTGGGAATAGTTAATAGCCCCCTAAGAGCAGTTTAACATTGGAAATGGTATCAGGCAAAGATAAATGGAGAGTAAACACAAAGCCAATGTGTTAATGAACAAAGCGACATGCTGTTGACATTTTTTGTGGAGAAAGTGAGGTCTGCAGATGCTGGAGATCAGAGCTGAAAATGTGTTGCTGGAACAGCGCAGCAGGTCAGGCAGCATCCAGGGAACAGGAGAATCGACGTTTCGGGCATTAGCCCTTCCTAAAGAAGGGCTTATGCCCGAAACGTCGATTCTCCTATTCCCTGGATGCTGCCTGACCTGCTGCGCTGTTCCAGCAACACATTTTCAGCTGTTGACATTTTTTGTCTTGTAACTTTCTGGATAGAATTATATGAATACCAAATTTCAAAAGGTTCAGATATTTAGAGTGTTTAAGAAGATGGTACTGATTGCTTGGCAGGAAGATTACCATAGAGAATGCAGCAGTGGACTTGAGGGCACAATCAGATCAGCTAAACATGTTGAATGGCTGAATAACATACTGCCGATTTTAACTTGTACATTTGTATGATTTGTGCAGCAGGATGTAATGCACATGATCATATGACAACAATGTGTAATGCTTTGTATCCTGGAGAATCTTATCACATCGTAGAAGTGAAAGGTGTCAGCTGAAATCACTGGCTCCAGCCTGTGTATCTTGATGCTCAAAGTTCAATAAGATCACAGCCGATCTGAGTGTAACCTCAAATCTGTACTCGTGCTTACCCTGATTACCTTTCATTCCCTTGCTTAGAAAGAATGCATCTGTCGTAAAAATTCCATAAATAACCTTCCAATAGCTTTCCTAATTACTGTACCTGCATACAGTTACCTTTTATGGTTCATGCACAAAGGCACTTTGATTGCTCTGCATCTCAGAACTCTGTAATCTCTCACTATTTGATATTATGCTTTTTTAAAAATTCTGTCAAAAAGGACAATTTTACATTTTCCAGCATTATTCTCCATTTGCCCCACATCTTTGTCCCATTCACTTTACACATATCTTTTGATTGCCTCCTTAAGTTATCTGCAAAACATACTTTGCTGCCTATCATTGAGTCATCAGCACTGATTAGCCTAACCTTGGTCATGGGGAAGATCCTGGAATTCATTGTGAAGGATGAGGATTCTGAGTACTTGGATTTGAATGGTAAAGTAAGACAAAGTCAGCATGGTTTCATCAAGGGAAGGTCATACCTGACAAATCTGCTAGAAATCTTTGAGAGAATACTAAACGAGTACTTTGCATCAGTGTTTACTGTGGAGAAGGACATGGAGGATATAGAATGTAGTGATATAGATGGTGACACCTTGAAAAATGTCCATATTACAGAGGAGGTGGTGCTGGATGTCTTAAAATGCACAAAAGTGGATAAATCCCCAGGACCTGATCAAGTGTACACTAGAACTCTGTGGGAATATAGGGATGTAATTGCTGAGCCCCTTGCTGAGATATTTGGATAATTGATAGTCACAGGTGAGGTGCCAGAAGACTGGAGGTTGGCTAACATGGGGCCACTATTTAAGAAAGGTGGTAAGGTAAAGCCAGGGAACTATAGACCAGTGAGCCTATTGTTGGGCATATTGTTGGAGGAAATCCTGAGGGACAGGATTTACATGTATTTGGAAAAGCAAGGACAGATTAGGGATAGTCAACATGGCTTTGTGCATGGGAAATCATGTCTCACAAACTTGACTGAATTTTTTGAATAAGTAATGAAGAAGATTGATGAGGGCAGAGCGGTGAACGTGTTTTATATGGACTTCAGTAAGGCGTTTGATAAGGTTCCCAGTGGGAGACTGGTTAGCAAGGTTAGATCTCATGGAATACAGGGAGAACTAGTCATTTGGATACAGAACTGGCTCAAAGGTAGAAGACAGAGGGTGGTGTTGGAGGGTTGCATTTCAGACTGGAGGCCTGTGACCAGTGGAGCGTCACAAGGATCGGTACTAGGTCCACTGCTTTTCATCATTTATACAAATGATTTTGATGTGAACATAGAAGTGCACTTGGTAAGTTTGCAGATGACACCAAAATTGGAGGGGTTTGATAAGGTTCATCATGGTAGGCTATTTTAGCAAGACATTTGATAAGGTTTCCCATGTTCGGCTCATTGAGAAAGTAAGGAAGCATGGGTGGGATACAGGGATATCTAGCTGTCTGGATACAGAATTGGCTGCCCCAAAGATGACAGAGGGTGGTGGTAGATGGGAAGTATTCTGTCTGGAGGTCGGTGACCAGTGGTGTTCCACAGGGATCAGTTCTGGGAACTCTGCTCTTTGTGATTTTTTATAAATGGCCTGGATGAGCAAGTAGAACAGTGGGTTAGTAAGTTTGCTGATGACACAAAGGATGATGGACTTGTGGATAATGGAGAGGGCTGTTGTAGGTTGCAATGGGACATTGACAGGATGCAGAGCTGGGCTGATAAGTGGCAGATGGAGTTCAACCTGGAAAAGTATGAAGTCATTCACTTTGGAAATACGAATTTGAATACAGAATACAGAGTTAAAGGCAGGATTCCTGGCTGTATGGAGGAATAGAGGGATCTTGGGATCCATGTCCATAGATCCCTCAAAGTTGCCACCCAAGTTGAAAGAGTATTAAAAAGGTGTCTGGTATATTGGCTTTCATTAGCAGGAGAATTGAGATTAAGAGCTGCGAGGTTATGTTGCAGCTCTATTGGGCCCTGGTCACACCACACTTGGAATATTGTCTTCAGTTCTGGTCGACTCATTATAAAAAGGATGTGGAAGTTTTCAAGAGGATGCAGAGGAGATTTACCAGGATGCTGCCTGGACTGGAGGACATGTCTTATGAAGAAAGGTTGACGGAGCTAGGGCTTTTCTCATCGGAGTGAAGAAAATGAGAGGTGACTTGATAGAAGTGTACAAGATGTTGAGAGGCATAGGTAGAATGGATAGCCAGAGACTTTTTCGCATGGCAGAAATGTCTATCATGAGGGGACATAATTTTATGGTAATTGGAGAGAGGTTTAGGGGAGATGTCAAAGGTCAGTTCATTACACAGAGAGCGATGGGTGCGTGGAATGCACTGCCAGCAGTGGTAATAGAATCAGATATATTAGGGACATTTAAGCGACTCTTGCATACGCACACGGAATGAAGGGTATGTAGATTAGTCAGATCTTAGAGTAGGATGAAAGGTCGGCACAAAATCAAGGGCTGAAGGGCCTGTACTGTGTTGTACTGTTCCATGTTCTAGTGGAGAGTGAAGAAGGTTATCTCAGAGTACAATGGGATCTTGATCAGATGGGCCAATGGGCTGAGGAGTGTCAGATGGAGTTTAATTTAGATAAATGTGAGGTGCTGTATTTTGAAAAGACTAATCAGGGCAGGACTTAGACACTTAGTGGTAAAGTGTTGGGGAGTGTTGCTGAACAGAGAGACCTTGGAGTGCAGGTTCATAGCTCCTTGAAAGTGGAGTTGCAGGTAGATAGGATAGTGAAGAATGCATTTGTTATGCTTTCCTTTATTGGTCAGAGCATTGATTATAGGAGTTGGGAGGTCGTGTTGTGGCTGTACAGGACATTGGTTAGGCCACTTTGAAATATTATGTGCAATTCTGGTCTCCCTCCTATCGGAAGGATGTTGTGAAACATGAAATGGTTCAGAAGAAGTTTATAAGGATGTTGCCAGGGTTGGAGGATTTGAGCTGCATGGAGAGGCTGAATAGGCTGGGGCTGTTTTCCCTGGAGAGTCAGAGGCTGAGGGGTGACCTTATAGAGGTTTTTAAAATCACGAGGAGCACGGTTAGGGTAAAGAGACAAGATGTTTTCCCTGGGTTGGGGGAGTCCAGAACTAGAGGACATAGGTTTGGGGTGAGAGGGGAAAAAATTAAAAGGGACCTAAGGAGCAACCTTTTCATGCAGAAGGTGCTATGTGAATGGAATGAGCTGCCAGAAGAAGTGATGGTGGCTGGTACAATTCCAACATTTAAAAGGCATCTGGAGGGGTATATGAATAGGATGGGTTTAGAGGGTTATGGGCTAAATGCTGGGAAATGGGACTAGATTAGGTTAGGATATCTGGTTGGCATGGATGAGTTGGACCGAAGGGTCTGTTTCCATGCTGTACGTCTCTATGACTCTATGACTCTAAGTAACAAGCAGTTTAGACTAAGGAGAGCCAATGAATGTAATCAATCTGGACTTTAAGAAGGCCTTTGACAAGGTGTTGCACAGGAGGCTATTGAGTATGAAAAGGGCTCTTGGTTTCAGAGGCAAGGTACTAGCATGAATAGAAGCTCAGCTGTCTGACAGACAGCAGAGAGTGGGGATAAAAGATTCTTTCTCAGGGTGGCAGCCGGTGACAAGTGGTGTTCCGCAAGGCTCAGTGTTGGAATACAACTTTTCATTTTATACATGAACAATCTAGATGAAGGAACTGAGGGCATTCTGGCTATGTTTGCAAATGATACAATGATAGGTAGATGGGCAGGTAGCATTGAGGAGGTGGGGAGGCTGTAGAGGGATTTGGACAGGTTAGGAGAGTGGGCAAAGTAGCAGATGGAGTACAATGTGGGAAAGTGTGAGGTCATGTACTTTGATAGGAAGAATAGAGGCATGGACTATTTTCTGAATGGAGAGAAAATTTAGATGTTTGAAGTACAAAGAGACTTGAGAGTTCTAGTTCAGGATTGTCTCAAGGTAAACTTGCAGGTTGAGTCAGTGGTTAGGAAGGCAAATGCAATGGTGGCATTTATTTTGAAAGGAATTGAATATAAAAGCAGGGATGTACATTTGAGGCTCTGTAAGGCTCAGGTCAGGCCACATTTGGAGTATTGTGCGCAGTTATAGGCCCCATATCTTAGGAAGGATGAACTGGCTGTGGAGCATATTCAGAGGAGGTTCACGAGAATGGTCCCAGGAATGAAAAGCCTAACATATGAGGAACAGTTGAGGGTTTATACTTGATGGAGTTTAGAAGGATAAGGAGGGATCTATTTGAAACATACAGAATACTGAATGGCCTGCACAGAGATGTTGGGAAGGTGTTTCCATTGGTAGGAGAGACTGGGACCCGAGGGTATAGCCTTAGACTAACGGGAAGACCTTTTAGAAGCGAGAGAAGGAGAAACCTCTTTAGCCAGAGAGTGGTGTATCAATGGAATTTATTGCCACAGAAGACTGCGGAGGCCAGGTATATTTAAGACTGAGATAGTTAGTTTCTTGACTATCAAGGGGATCAAGGGTCATGGGGAGAAAGCAGGAGAATGGGGTTGAGAAACTTATCAGCCATGATTGAATGGCGGAGCAGATGTTGTGGGTTGAATGGCTTGATTTCTGCTCCTGTGTCTTATAGTTATTTGGTCAGATCAGCAAATATGGCAAACACATCTTCCATCCCTTCATTCAAGCTATTTATATAAATTGCAAATCTTTGAGATCTCAGCACCAATCCCTCTGATACATTGCTCTTTACATTTTGGCAACATGAAAAAGAACCATTTATTTGTACTGTTTGATTTATGTTCACCAGCCAACCTATTTATGCCAATATTCCAGCGCCATGCCATTAGCTTTTATATTCTGCAATAATATTTGATGTGAAAACTTGTCAAATTCTTTCTGGAAACCCAAGTACAATATGTCCACTGGGTCCACATCCTCAAAGGACCTGAATCGATTGGTCATACATGACTTTCCTTTCACAAAACCATGTTGAGTCTGCCTGATTACCTTGAACTTTTCTAAGTGTCTTACTGTAACTTCATTAATAATAGCTGCGAACATTTTCCTTTAGCAATGATAAGCTGATATATTTTCTTGATTTCTCTGGTCCTGTCTTTTTCATACAGGAGTTACACTCAATAACTTGCTCTCCCTTGAGACTGAGAATTTGGAAGATTAAAACCAATGCATCAACTTACTCATTAGCCACTTCTTTTCCATCAGAACCCAGGCACTTGTCATCCCACAGCTTCCACACTTTACTCAGTCCCAATTCTCTGGCAATTATGAAATCTCTGAGTTTTCATCTCCTTTCCATTTCTTGATTTTTTTTGCTGCTTCTGGATTTTATGTGTATGAATATCATGAAGATTGATGCAGAAAACATGTTTCACTCATTTGCCATTATCATATTCCCCATTTTTAATTCTTCAGTTTTACTTTCTGTAGGGTCAGTGGTCATGCTGTTCATTCTCCCCTTTATTTATTTATAGGAAATCTTACTAATCATTTTTACATTTCTGACTAACTTTCTTGCATATTCTAATCCTATTAATGTTTCATATCTTTATTGTTTTTTTCTGTTTGGTCTAATTTTATGACTACCACCTGTTTTTGTGCAAATATGCTTTTCTATAGTTTGATGTTATCTTTAACATTTCTAGCTAACCCATTTCTGACTAACTTTCTTGCATATTCCAATCCTATTAATGTTTCATATCTTTATTGTTTTTTCTGTTTGGTCTAATTTTATGACTACCACCTGTTTTTGTGCAAATATGCTTTTCTATAGTTTGATGTTATCTTTAACATTTCTAGCTAACCAGAGTCTGTTTACTGATTGACATGTATCTGTTCAGTGTATTCTGAAATATTGCCTTAAATATTTGCCACTACATTTCTTTCACCCGCCCTTTAACCTAATTTGTCAATCTTGTACCCACTCATTTCACCTTCCAACTGAAAGTAAAATTTAACCATATGGGTGAATGTGCTATGACATTATCACTTAATCCTATCTGATTACACAATACCAAGACAAGTATAGTCCACTCTCTGATCCATCCCAGGACATATCCATAAATGATTTGGATGTGAATTTAGGAGGTATGGTTAGTAAGTTTGTAGATGACAACAAAATTGGTGGCATAGTGGACAGCGAAGAAGGTCACCTCAGAGTACAATGGGACCTTCATCAGATGGGCCAATGGGCTGAGGAGTGGCAGATGGAGTTTAATTTAGATAAATGCGAGGTGCTGCATTTTGGAAAGGCAAATCAGGGCAGGACTTGTACACTTAACGGTAAGGTCCTGGGGCATGTTGTCGAACAAAGAGACCTTGGAGTGCAGGTTCATAGTTCCTTGAAAATGGAGTCACAGATAAATAGGATAATGAAGAAGGCATTTTGTATGCTTGCCTTTATTGGTCAGTACACTGACTATATTATTTGGGAGATCATGTTGCAGCTGCACAAGACATCGGTGAGGCCACTTTTGGAATACTGCATTCAATTCTAGTCTCCCTGCATTAGGAAGAATGTTCTGAAACTTGAGGGTTCAAAAAAGTTGGGAAGTGAAAGGGATCTAATAGTCAACCTTTTCAAGCAGAGATTGTTGTGTGTATGGAATGAGCTGCTTGAGGAAGTGGTCATCCCTTCACTTACAATTCAGCTGTTGTTACTTCACTCACACTGTTTGACACTTCTGATCACCTGCAAAGATTTGTTATTCAGCCTGTCGACACCCCACACACTATTTATACTTATCTTTTGACACTTAATTATTTGCAATCATCTTGCCATTATCTCTCTGCCTATAAATTCTGTACCAGTGCACTTTCATTTATTTCTCCTGACAAAAGAGCAGCGCTTAAAAAGCTTGATTTCAAATAAACCTGTTGGTCCATATCCCTCTAAACCCATCCTATTCATGTACCCATCCAGGTGCATTTTAGAAGTTGTAGTTGTACTAGCCTTCACGACCAGGATGGCAATCCTGCTCATAATACTCTTCACTAAAACTATAATATTCCTTCTTAACCCCCTTCTTGAATGACTTCCTTTACTACAATGCGATGGTCAGTCACCTCATTTACCCTCCAGCCTTCACTCACATTCAAACGAGTTGAAAGAAGCTAAAACATGATGGACATTTGCAAAGGGTTAGGCTCCACATTCCTGTCCTCTGGCTGTCCCTACCTGCCTCACTTGTAGTCATAATCTCCTGTCGGTGAACACTGAACAAATCAAATGACTCAACCCTTAGAGGTATGACAGCATCCTGGTATGAATAATTCAGATCACTCTGCTGGATCATAGTATCTGTGCACTATTTTGATCCTTAAGAATAGAATAGATAAAATCGATCTTCGTCACTTATCTGATGCTCACCAAATAATCACCTTCTCCTGTAGTAAAGTAAGAATCAATGCTCGAGTCTGAAAAGTTTAGGAAATGCAAAAGCAACAGAATACCTCTAATCCTTTAACTCTAACACTGTATTGCAAGTCAAAGTCAAGTCCCAGTATGTTGGCAACTTTTATATACGCCTAAAGTGAAAAGCTTATCTAACTTACGTACAAGGATTCAATTTCAGCTGGCTCTTAACTAAGCTGCTCTTTCACTGGAAGACAAGGTGAAACTTTGTTTAAAGTCGGCAATTGAAACTGTAGATTTCAGTATAATAACTTCAACATATAAATTTAGATTTGTCTGAGCAAACAATTTAGACTTTCTTCCCCAACAACTGCATATAATTTGTGAGAAATTTCCTTTGATTTACTGTGATATGCCCATTGTATCAAAGAATAATGCAGGCAATTATCTTCTTGTTAGATTTGCCATTGTTTTGGAATTATATCCCAGATTTGACTGTAGGGTTATGCAAAATCCAACCACATTGTTTTCCATTGTGATTGACTGAGTTTATTTTTATCTTTAGTGCACAAGCAATCTAGCAGAACAATGTTTTTCAACTTTTTGCAACCAATCTGATGTTTCATTCATTACGCAGTAATTGTATTAAATAATTAAATTATCCCAATAAAATCAATATGCAAAAGTTAATTGATAATTTACTGAATCACATTTAAATGTATTACTATGAACCTCATCAGCATCTGAAACACTTTGGGTCATCTTTTATCTTAATTGCCTTTTCTCGCTGATATTTCATATTGACGTAATACAGTCTATTGGAGGGTCAATGCACAACTTGAACAGTCACAGAATCAAAATCCTTGAACTTCCTTTCCAGTAGTACTGTCGACATAGCTACACCAGGTGGAGCATAGGAAGGCAAGAAGGTGGAACACAACCACTTTTTAAAAGGGCAATTAATGAAGAGCAACAAATTCTGGTGATGCCAACATTCCAACGAAAAAAAATTAAAAAGCAGTATTAATTTCCCAGCTGGTGTAACATTACAGAGGAGATGTGCCAATTGGAGGCAATTTCTCTGCCTAAATCATGGAGATTTTTTTTGCCACAGAGCAACATGACAAGACAATGGGACATTGAATCCTCAGGAGAGAATCTGCTAAAGCCAACAGGAGAAAAAGCGGCAAAAAGCTTTTCACCTTTTTAATCTGGTATCAGAATGATCTCCATTTCATTTTTAAGAAATTAGGTTGATCGGTTGAATTAACTGAAGATACATCTCCAATACAAATTTAGTGTGAAACTCTTGTTTTGCAAAAGCTCTGTAAATATTGTGCATTGCAGAATAAATCCAATCTCGATGGTTTAAGAGATTACGAGAGTGAAGTGATGCACTTTCCTGGATAAGAGGGTAATATTCCACTTTGCTTCTTTTGCTCTATTCATTCATGGCTTTGTGGACATCAATTTGTTGATTTTGGCAGAAGTGTTAAATCTCTTATCTGGTCACTGTGATTTTGAACTAGTTTTATTAGAAGTATATTTAAATACCAAACTGTGCACCCTTGATTTTCTTTTACTCCTCTCAGAAACCTCTCTCTCTACCTTGAAATTTCTTCATCAAAAATGGCATTGTAGACAATATACATGATGGTATAAAATTACAAAGGGAGAATGATAGACTAAGTAAGTGGGCAAAACTGTGGCAGATGGAGTTCAATACAAGCAACTATGAGTTATCCATTTTAGACTGAAAGTTCAGGGTACTTTCTTGATAGTATGAAATTACACACGTGGATGGCCAAATAGACCTGGTGGTTCAGGTGGATAGATCTTTCAAATGTCACAAACAGGGGCAGAAAATAATCAAGAACACAAATGGAATGCTGCCCTTTGTAGCAAGAAGACTGGAGTATAACAATGCAGGAATTACACTGTAGTTATACAAAATGCTGCCTAAGTCAGTAAGCTTCGCACAGTCAAGGTGCAGACATCACATCCAGAGTCAGGATATAGTTTGGGGAATTTGGGGGCAGCATGGGAATTCAGTGCAGAATGGAGGGCTGCCTTTTAGCTCATAGTTTGTACTATTTTAAAAAAAGGATAGATTGAAGCCCAGGATTGGGGGCTCAGCATAACAGAAAGAGTGACAATACATGAAAACCATACATTCATTAGTTGGTGATAGCCGATAATTTGACCATGTATTATAGATACTATCAAGATGAAAGTAGATAGAAGAAATATTTACAGATTACAAAATAAAAGACCAGCAGGAAATGTAAAAAAACCGCAACTTAAGAACTAACAAAATAGAGATGCAGGGTTGGATGATGTGTTGTATCTCCAGGATATGGGAGCTGGTGGATCCCATTGTGGTTCATAGTGACCATATCTGCAGAAAGTGCTGGTTGCCTGAGCAACTCTGGCTCAGAGCTGATGAGCTGGAACCTGAGGTTTGAATGCTGCAAAACATCAGGGAGAGGGAAAGACACCTGGATGCTGTGTTTCAGAAGGCAGTCGCACCTTTTAGATTAACTACCTCGAATTGTGTTAGTGGTCAGGGACAGGAGGGTGTGACTACATGCGAGGAAGCTAGAGGAATTCAGGAGATAGTGCTGAAGGAGCCTCAGCCTTTGAGCTTGTCTAACAGGTTTGAGATTCTTGCTGTGTAGATGAGAGTGGGGACTGGAGGGAGGCTGAACAGACTGATTGTAGCACCATTGTACAGTGAGCCATTTAAGAGTGGGGAAAAGAGAAAAATGTAGTTGTAATTGGGGATAGTATAGTCAAGGGAATAGACACTATGCTCTGTGGCTAGGATCAAGTGTGCCAAGGGCTGTGTTGCCTGGCAGATGTCTGGGTTCAGGATATCTTACCTGGGATGCAGAGGAACTTGAACTGGGAGGGAAAGATCCAGTTGTCGTGGTTCACGTGGGTAACAATGAAGTCAATGGAAAGAGGAAAGAGGTTCTGCTGAGGAAGTATGAACAGTTAGGGGCAAAATTAAAAAAAACAGAACCAACAAGGTAATAATCTCCAGATTACTACCTGATCCATGAGCTAGTTAACACAGGGTTAACAAGATGAAAGAGGCAAACACATGCTCAAAGATTGGTTTGAGAGAAATGGGTTCAAATTCATGGGAAATTGGCACCAGTACTATGGGAAGGAGGGAGCTATTCCAATGTGATGGGGTCTACCCGTATCATGCCGGGACCTGATAAATTGCATATCTAGGGCTGTAGATAGGGCTCTAAGCTAAATAGTGGAGCTGTGGGTTCGCTGCATGGAAATCTATAAAATTGAAGGGAAAGGAGAAGGTAGAAATGTCGGTCAGTGATTGGGATGACTGCTACCAGAAAATAAAATGAAGGGATAGAATATATAAAGGGAAGAGCAGGCCAACCATGGCTATAAGCAAAATAGAAAGCATACAATGTGTTGAAGATTAGTGGGAAGCCTAGGGATTGTGAATCCTTTAAAAACAAGCCGAGGACAACTCAATATGCAACAAGGGGGGAGAGAATATGAAATATGAGGATATGAAAGATGGTTAGTAATATAAAAGAAGATTTCAAGAGTGTTTTTAGATATATAAAGGCAAGAATGAGCATTCAACCACTGGAAAATGAGGCTGGAGAAATAGTAATGGGGAACAAGAAATGGCAGAAGTACTGAACAGGTACTTTGAACAGTAGAAGACACCAGCAGCATACTAGAACTTCAAGAGAGTCAGGGGTCAGAAGTAAGTGTAGTGGCTATCACTAAGGACAAGATGCAGGGGAAGGTGAAAGGTCTGACTGGACCAGATGGACTATACCCAGAATTCTAAAGGAGATAGCTGACAAGATTGTGAAGGTAATGGTGGAAATCTTGCAGGATCAGTTGGAGTTGGGGAGTGTCCCAGAGGACTGGAAAATGTGTCTGACCTGTTTAAGAATGGAGGGAGCCAGAAGCCAGGAAATTATAGGCTGGTTAACCTGATTTTGATCATTGGTAAGATTATAGAGTCCATTATTAAGGATGAGATTGTGGAGTATTTGGAAGTTCAAGGTAAAGTAGGGCTGAGTCAGCACAGTTTATTATGCCTGAGAAATCTGTTTGAAGGTCTCAAGGATTTAGACAAAGGAGAGCCAGTGGAAGTGATCTATTTAGATTTTCAGAAGGCCTTGACAAAGTGCTACACTGGATGCTACTGAATAAGGTAGCAGCCCTTGGTGTTAGGGGCAAGGTACTGGCCTGGATAAGGGACTGGCTGACTGACAGATTTCATTGCCAAAGGCTAAGGAGGCTAAGTCATTGAGGGTAAAGTGAGATCTGCAGATGCTGGAGATCAAAGTTGAAACTTTATTGCTGGAACAGCACAGCAGGTCAGGCAGCATCCAGGGAACAGGAGATTCGACGTTTCGGGCACAGGCCCTTCTTCAGGAATGAGCAGAGAGTGTTTAGCAGGAGAAGATAAAAGGTAGGGAGGAGGGACTTGGAGGAGGGGCGTTGGAAATGTGATAGGTGGAAAGAGGTCAAGGTGAGGGTGATAGGTCGGAGTAGGATGGAGGCGGAGAGGACAACAAGAAGACTGCAGGTCAGGAAGGCGGCGCCGGGCTGGGGGGACCCGGCGGAGACAAGGTGGGGGGAGGGGGGAAGAAGAAACTGGTGAAGTCCAAGTTCATCCCCCGCGGTGGGAGGGTTCCCAGTCGGAAGATAAGACGCTCCTCCTCCGACCGTCGCGTTGTTGTGGTTTGGCGGTGGATGAGTCCAATGACCTGCATATCCTCGGTGGAGTGGGAGGGGGAGTGGAAATGCTGTGCTACAGGGTGATTGGGTTGGCCCAGAGGTGCTCTCTGAATCGCTCCGCAAGTAGGCGGCCTGTCTCCCCAATATAGAGGAGGCCACACCGGCTGCAGCGGATGCAGTAGATGATGTGGGCGGAGGTGCAGGTGAATCTGTGGCGGATATGGAAGTTTCCTTTGGGGCCTTGGAGAGAAGTGAGGGGGGAGGTATGGGCGCAAGTGTTGCACCTCCTGCGGTTGCAAGGGAAGGTCCAGGGAGTGGAGGTTGGGTCGGTGGGGGGTGTGGATCTGACAAGGGAGTCGCGGAGGGAGTGGTCTCTACGGAAAGCTGATAGGGGAGGGGAGGGAAATATATCCTTGGTGCTGGGGTCTGTTTGGAGGTGGCGGAAGTGACGGCGGATGATGTGCTGTACATGGAGATTGGTGGGGTGGTAGGTGAGGACCAGTGGGGTTCTGTCCTGGTGGCGATTGGAGGGGCGGGGCTCAAGGGCGGAGGAGCGGGAAGTGGAGGAGATGCGGTGGAGGGCACCGTCGACCACGTCGGGGGGGAACAGTCTCCTGTTCCCTGGATGCTGCCTGACCTGCTGTGCTGTTCCAGCAATAAAGTTTCAACTAAGTCATTGAGGGTATATAACACAGAGATAGATAAGTTCTTGATTGAAGTGGATCAAAGGTTATGAGGAGAAGGCAGGAGAAGAGGTTGAGAAACATATCAGCCATGATCTAATGGTGGACAAGACTCAATGGGTTGAATGGTTTAATTCTGTTCCTCTATCCTATGGTCTTATGGATCTCATGTGGCATACTATGAGCAAATCTAGGCACCACAAAGTAGGAAGGATATATTGGCTTTGGAGGAAGTTCAACATACATTTGCTTGAATGGCACGTGGACTTCAAGGGCTTAGTTATGATGACAGATGGTACAAATTAGGCCTGTTTTCTCTAGAATTTGGAGAGTTAAGGGGTGAGTTCATCAAAGTGTTCAAGGTATTAACAAGAAAAGACAGGACAGATGAAGATAAACTATTTCCATTGGTTTGGAATTCTACAAGTAGCAGACATAGCCAGACAATTAGGGCTAGACCATTCAGGAGAGATATTAGAAAGCACTTTTCTACACAAAGGATGTTAGATGTTTAGAACTCTCTTCCACACACGGCAGCGGATGCAGGATCAGTTGTTAAATTTAAGTCTGAGATAGTTTTTTCTGTTAAGTAAAGGTTTTGAGGACTGTGGCCTGAAGACCACATATGGAATTAGATCTTCTAGATCTCCCATGAGGTGTAAAATAATGAGAGGAATAGATAGAGTCAATAGCCAGATACTTATCCCCAGGGCAGGATTGACTAGTACGAGAAGTCATAGTTTGAAGATATTAGGAGGAAAGTATAAAGGAGACATCAGAGGTACATTCTTTACGCAGAAAGTTGTGAATGCATGGAATGCGTTGCCAGTTGAGGTGGTAGGAGTGAAGTCACTGGGGACATTTAAGCGACTGCTGGACATGCGCATGCTTAGGCTAAGTTACTATATTTTACATTAGGATTAAGTTTCGGCACAACCTCTTGGGTATAAAGGCCTGTTCTGTGCTGTACTTTTCTATGTTCTATGTCCTATATTCTATCTCATTGAATGGTGGAATATACTCGAGGGGTTGAATGGCCTATTTCTGTTCCTAGATTTCTAAATGTTCCTAATATCTTCTTATATTTAATGGTGTCAATTTTTTTTCAGATCATGTTCCTGTCAAGCTCTTTGGGTTGCTTTTAATAACATTTTAAAAGATACTATGTAAATGCAAGCAGCAGTTATTATTTGAAGGGAGTTGGTTAAGACTGGATAAGAAAAAATGTCATTTAATTCTGAATTTTGAGTCAGACCATTTCAGCCAGACCCGGAGGGTAGGGATGCTAAATTTTCACATTCTGCTGCTTTACTTTTGATCCATTGCTTACTTTTTAATAGTTCTGTTTTACTACATAAAATATTAGCTTCTGAAATCTGTCAAGCCCTATGTTTTTTACAGGGATGGCATATTTCAGCAGAAGATTAATCTGCCATGATAAAAGGTTCAAAAGATGAGTGATACTAAACACATGATTAGTGGGCTGAGATATTTTACACATAAATCAGTATCGTATTTAAATCTGGGATCTGTGACTGCAGATTGTCAGGTTGAAAATCTTTTGTGCCACTGGCCACTTAATCTTTTATTCAACAATCTATCTGATGAGAAACAGCAAGAAATATTTAAATGGCAGAAATTTAAATATTGTAGGAAAAAAACCACTTTCAAAATAAGCTAGAGTTCATTTTATAAATGATATTGGCTACACAATGGAATGCTATTGTCATCTGATAGGCCAAAACTCACCAATAGTTTGCACCTAACTCCAGTTGTATCACCTTCGGAAAAGTATCGATGCGAATCGATATTAGCAGGGTCACAAGCTTATGTTCAGGTTACCACATGATCTCATAAAGAATTGAAACTCAGCCTGCTTCTTGGATCAACACTGTGCCAGAGGGGGCAGGATGGAGGACATAGAGTTCATCAGAATTGTCAGGTTCTCAGAGCCAACAGTGTGTCTGGTTTGTTCAGCAATGATCCAAGGAAATGAGTCAAATCCATGCATCTAATTGTTTAAATAAGGACTTCATAATTGTTCAATTCTTCTGTCTATATTCAACTTCTGTATTTTTATAGTTAATCAATCAGAAGATCTTCATTTTTTCCTTCCAACCATTAAGAAGTATGTATGCAAGTTAGCTCGCTGAGTTTGAAGGTTTGTTTTCAGACATTTCATCACCATACTAGGTAACATCATCAGTGAGAGTCTCCAGTGAAGTGTTGGTGGTATGTTCCGCCCCTCTATTTATAGGTCTTGGTTTCTTAAGGTTGGTGATTTCATTTCCAGTTCTTTTTTTTCCCCAAGGGAAGGTAGACAGGGTCTAAATCAATGTGTTTATTCATGGAGTTCTGGTTAGAATGCCATACCTTTAAAGAATTCTTGTGCATGTTTTTGTTTCGCCTGTCCTAAGGTATGTATGTTGTCCCAGTCAAAGTGGTATCCTTCTTTGTCTGTATGTATAGAAACTAGTGATAGTGGGTCTAGCATCACTACTAGGAAAACCAGGACCACAAACATCAGACAGCACCAGCTTCATCAGAAAAAGAGCCGTTAAAAAAAAGTAAAATAAAGTATGAGAAAAAAAAACTAGCACAGAATACAAAGACAGATAGCAAAAGTTTCGACAAATATATAAAATGATGAGTGGCTAAAGTAAATGTTGGTCCTTTAGAGGATGAGAAGTGGCAGTTAGTTATGGGATATGATGAAATATGATGCAAGTGTTAACCAAGGAATCAAGTGGGCTAAAAGGGATAATGAAATAGCTTTAGCAAGCAGAATTAAGGAAAATCCCAAAGCATTTTATTCTTATATAAGAAGCAAGCGAGTAACTAGAGAAAGGACTGGTCCACTAAAAGATAATGAAGGAAGGCTTTGTGCCGAACCTGAGAGAATGAGTGAGATTCTGAATGATTACTTTGCATTAGTGTTCACTGAGGAGAGGAACATGATGAATCTTGAGATTAGAGATAGAACTTTGATTAGTCTGGATCACGTTGGCATAAGTAGGGAAGATGTGTTGGGTATGCTAGAGGTTATTAAGGTGGACCTGATGGGATCTATTCCAGGTTGCTGAGGGAGGCAAGAGAGGAAATACCTGGGACCCTGACAGATATCTTTGTGGCATCCTTAAATACAGGGGAGGTGCCGGAGGACTGGAGGATTGCTCATGTTGTCCCCCTGTACAGGAAGGGGAGTAGGGATATTCTGGGTAACTACAGACTAGTGAGCCTGACGTTGGTGGTGGGGAAGTTGCTGGAGTGGGTGCTGAGAGATAGGATCTATTTATATTTGGAAAGGAATGAGCTTATCAGTGATGGGCAACATGGTTTTGTGCAGGGAAGATCGTGCCTTACCAACTTGATAGAGCTCTTTGAGGAAGTGACCAAGTTGTTAGATGAAGGAAGGGCTGTTGATGCCATATACATGGACTTTAGTAAGGCGTTTGATAAGGTTCCCCATTGTAGACTAATGGAGAAAGTGATGTCACATGGTGTGCAGGGTGTTCTAGCTAGGTGGATAAAGAACTGGTTGAGCAGCAGGAGACAGAGAGTAGTAGTTGAAGGGAGTTTCTTGAAATGGAGAAAGGTGACCAGTTGTGTTCCACAGGAGTCAGTGTGGGGACCACTGTTGTTTGTAATGTACATAAATGATCTGGAAGAGGGCACTGTTGGTAT
>NC_057714.1:76083037-76110248 GCF_004010195.1 Chiloscyllium plagiosum
TTCACCTGACCTGCACATCTTTAGACAGTGGGAGGAAACCCACGCAGACACGGGGAGAATGTGCAAACTCAGACAGTCGCCCGAGGCTGGAATCGAACCTGGGACCCTGGTGCTGTGAGGCAGCAATGCTAACCACTGAGCCACCGTGCCGCTCTCTATGGGGGAATACACATGGCAAGTACTTCACACAGAGGGTGGTGGGCGTTTGGAACACGTTGCCAGCAGAGGTGGTAGAGGCAGGCATGGTAGATTCATTTAAGATGCGTCTGGACAGATGCATGAGTAGGTGGGGAGCAGAGGGATACAGATGCTTAGGAATTGACTGACAGTTTTAGACAGTACATTTGGATCGACTCAGGCTTGGAGGGCCGAAGGGCCTGTTCCTGGGCTGTAAATTTTCTTTGTTCTTTGTTGAAATGGCTGAGGCACTGAACAGGTACTTTACATCAGTCTTCACTGTGGAGGATACTAGTAACATGCCAGTAATTGACAAAGAGATGAACGTCGGTGAGGACCTGGAAACAATTATTATTATGGAACAGGTAGTGTTGGGTAAGCTAATGGAGCTAAGGATAGATAGCTGCCTGGCCCTGATGGAATGCATCCCAGAGTACTAAAAGAGATGGCAGGAGAAATAGCAGGTGGACTGGCGGTAATTTTCCAAAATTCGCTGAACTCTGGGACAGACCCAACAGATTGGAAAACAGCAAATGTGATGCCACTGTTTAAAAAGGGAAGTAGATAAAAGACAGGGAATTATAGACCAGTGAGCTTAACCTCTATAGTGAGGAAGATGTTTGAGTCTATTATCAAGGAAGAAATAGTAGGGCATCTCGAAAGAAATTGTCCCATTGTACAGACACAGCATGGGTTCATGAAGGGCAAGTCATGCTTCACAAATCTTTTGGATTTCTATGAAGACATTTCAAACAAGGTGGACAACGGGTTCCTCCGGGTGCTCCGGTTTCCTCCCACAGTCCAAAGATGTGCAGGTCAGGTGAATTGGCCATACTAAATTGCTCGTAGTGTTAGGTAATAGGGGTAGATGTAGGGGAATGGGTGGGTTGCGCTCCGGCGGGTCGGTGTGGACTTGTTGGGCTGGGGGTCTGTTTCCACACTGTAAGTAATCTAATCTGGATTTTCAAAAGGCCTTTGACAAAGTGCCGCACATGACGCTGCTGCATAAGATAAGGATGCATGGTGTTTGGAGTAGAGTATTAGCATAGATAGAGGATTGGTTGACTGACAGGAAGCAAAGAGTGGTAATAAATGAGAGCTATTCTGGCTGGCAATCAGTGACTAGCGGTGTGCCTCAGGGATCGGTGTTGGGACCATAGTTATTTACAATTTATATATATGATTTGGAGTTGGGGACCATGTGTAAGGTGTCAAAATTTGCCAATGATACGAAGATAAGTGGCAGAGCAAAGCATGCAGAGGACTGTGAAACTTTGCAGAGGAACATAGATACATTGAGTGAGTGGGCAAAGGTCTGGCAGATGGAATACAATGTTAGTAAATGTGAAATCATACGTTTTGGTAGGAGTAATAGCAAAATAGATTATTACTTGAATAGTAAAAAGTTGCAGCATGCTGATTTGCAGAGGGATCTGGGTGTCCTTGTGCTTGAATTGTAGACAGTTGGACTATAGGTTCAGCAAGTAATTAGGATGGCAAATGGAATTTTGTCCTTTATTGCTAAAGGGTTTGAGTTTAAAAGCAGAGAGATAATGTTACAACTGTACAAGGGGAGCTGGTGAGGCCACACCTGGAGTAGTGTGTGCAGATTTGGTCTCCTTACATAAGAAGGGATGTACTGGCACTGGAGGGCTGCAGAGGAGGTTAACTCGGTTGATTCCAGAGTTGAGGGGATTGGCTTATGAGGAGAGGATGAGTAGATTGGGATTCATTGGAATTTAGAAGAATGAGGGGAGATCTTATCGAAACATATAAAATTATGAAAGGAATTGATAAAATAGAAATACTTAAGATGTCTCCACTGGTAGATGAAACTAGGACAAGAGGGCATGGCCTCAAGAGTAGAGGGAGCAGTTCAGTTTAGAACTGAACTGAGAAGGAACTTCTTCATCCAGAAGGTTGTTAATCTATGGAATTCCTTGTCCAGGGAAGTAGTTGACGTCACTTCAGTAATTGCTTTTAAAGCTCAGGTAGATAGTTTTTTGAAAAATAAAGGAATTAAGGGATATGGTGAGAGCATGGGTAAGTGGAGATTTAGTCCACAAAAAGATTAGCCATGATCTTATTGAGTGGCGGAGCGGGCTCGAAGGGCCGGACGGCCTACGCCTACTCTTAGTTCTTGCAAGGTATTTTGTAAATGACATTAGTTTTGCTTGATGTCTATATAAGGTCTTTCAAGTTAATTAGCTGCTGCTTTGGTGTGTTGGTGGGTTACTGTGATGCCAAGGGGTCTAAGTGGTTTGGTGATCATTCCCGAGATGGTGTGTGTGTGTGTGTGTGTGTGTGTGTGTTTATACATTTTTCGATGTATAATTTCAGTTACATCACACTGTAAATTTTTGCTATAAATTCTGTGCCTTACAATTGCATCCTCCACAATCACCTGATGAAGGAGCGATGCTCCGAAAGCTAGTGCTTCCAATTAAATCTGTTTGACTATAACCTGGTGTTGTGTGATTTTTAACTTTGTACACCACAGTCCAACACCAGCATCTCCAAATCCTGAATATATCAGTTAGCCATGAACATGAAAGTTGATAATACTTGTTTATACAGAAGTGCTGATTTGTTGAGGGTTGACTAAGGAGTAGGGACATTCTCAATCCTACTACTGAACACGTTTAGCTGTCCAATGTCAAGGAATGGATTAACTAAAATTCTGAGTTCTAAAATAGCTAGAGTTAAGTTAGTGTTATACACTCATTTACTTATGATCTGCCTACTTACTTTCAATGAATGTTCAGTCAAACATGCTGGTATCCTCTGATATTGGATCAGACGTGTATACACGTGGTGACTGTTTCAATGCCATTTTGAAACTCTAAGGCCACTTCGTAATGCATCCAAAATTTTTGCCTTATTTCTTTTGAAACTGGTAACAGGTTGTGATTTGGATTTTTGAACGAAATGGAGGTAGAGAGAAAAATAGAGAATTGTAGACTGGTTCACCTGGTATCAGTAGTACAGAAAATGCTAGAATTGATTTATGAAAGGAAAAATTATGTTTGAGATATCCACTGGAATTTGTTTTGAGGATGTAACTGGTAGAGATGATAAGGGGGATCTCGTAGATGTGGTTTACTTGGACTTTCATAGGCTTTCAATGAAGATCCCACAGGAGATTAGAATGTAAAATTAAAGTGCATGGTGTTGGAGTGATTTACTCACATGGATAGAAAATTGTTTTGCAGACAGGAAACAAAGAGCAGGAATAAATGGATCTTTTTCTATTGAGCACAGAGTGAATAGTGTGGTACCACAGTGATCAGAGCTTGGACCCCAGCTATTCATACTATATGTTAATGATTTTGATGAGGGAACTAAATGTTTTAAAATATTTTCAAGTTTGCAGATAAAACAAAGTCGGATGGGAGAACAAACTGTGAGGAGGATGTAGGAATGTTCCAATGTGATATGGTCATGTTCAGTAACTGGGCAAATGCAATGCAGATAAAGTACAATTTGGATAAATATGAGGTTATTCACAACTGTACTAAAAAAAAAAACAGGAGGGTGGATTATTAACTGAATGGTGATAGGTTGGAAAGGGGAGATGCAATAAAACCTGGGTGCCTTTGTACACCAGTCACATGCAAGTACAGCAGGTGGTGCAGAAAGCAACTGGTCTATTGGTTTTGAGTACAGGGATAGGGGTATCTTGCTGCAAATATACAGGGCCCTGGTGGGAGTATACTGTATGCAGTTTTAGTCTCCTTATCTGAGGAAAGATACTCCGAATATGAAGGGGGTTTACTGGACTGATTCCTGGGATGATCGACTAACACCCTTATCCACTTTTCCTTCACTCCTAACACCCTCCCACGGCCCAACAGCACCTTCCCTCGCACCTGCAGAAGATGTAACACCTGCCCGTTTACTTCTCTCAGTATCAATGGTCCAAACACATTTTCCAGTTGAAGTAGCTGCCGTCAGTTCTGAGGAAGAGTCACGGACCTGAAATGTTACTCTGATTTCTCTCCACAGATGTTGGCAGACTGCTGACTTATCCAGCAATTTCTGTTTTGGTTTCTGACTTCCAGCATCCATACTTCTTCCAGGTTTTCCCGATCCCAGGGATGAAGATTTTGACTTATGTGGAGAAATTGAGGATTCTCGGACTGCACTGGATGGAGTTAGAAGAATGAGGGGGATCTCTTTGAAGCTTATAGACTCCCAAGAGGCCTGAAAAAAGTGCACATGGAAGACATGTATCCACTAATAGGAGAGAATAGTACCTAAGGACATAGCCTCATGATTGGAGGGATGATCCTTTAGAACTGAAATGAGAAGGAATTTCTTCAGCCAGAGGGTGGTGAGTCTGTGGAACTCAATGCCACAGAAAGCTATGGAGACCAAATCATTGAGTGTATTTAAGGCAGAGATAGATTGGTTCTTGATGAGTCAGGGAATCAAGGATTACAGTAAGAAGCCAGGAGAATGGAGTTGAGAAGTATTTTGGCCATGTATGAATGGCAGAATGGATTCATTGGTCTGAATGGCCTATATCTGATGGTTTTTATGAGGCTGGATGTCCAATCCAGAGCTCAGCACTACAGAATGCCCTCAGCCCCACAGAAAGAGGTAGATGCTGCTGAGGGAGGAAGGTGATTGTGAGAGCTTTTCAACATGACGGGGCTTTTATTTGCATTCTGCAAATGCAATTTGAGAATGAAGTAGTCCACAGATAATAGGGTCCTTGTTAGCTAAGACTGGATCTATGTGTTAGCACAACATTACATTCCAGTAATACCTTCATTGATCATGGTCTGCAATGATTGCTGGGCCCCACACACAAAATAGGAGAGTTTCAAAAGGCAGCCCTCAAACCTTTCTGCTGTCCACCAGGCTGTCACCTACACTAATCAAGTTCTCAGCATAGCAGTTGCGTTGGAAGTCTGGTGTTGGCACATGAACTACACACTGCAAACAGATAGGCTGGCTTCAAGTGATTGCAGTTTGATGCCAGGCATATTGGTTTGGGATAGAAAGCTGCAGTTACATCACCTTTCTTGCCAGAGGGTTTGGAGGATTTTGTGAAGGCACCACAGTCATATTTTTCCAGGACTTCGAGGTGTCCGCCGTAGTTTATCCAGCTTCCTGAACCATTCTGGAAAATTGGGGTTGTGAAGACTGTATCCTGTTAATTTTACTTTTTCTTTGTTTTTGGACTGAAATGGACAAAGGAGTGTTTTAAAACCAGGACGTGTACTTTTGAAACGCAAATTACTGAAGCTCATTGTAAGTTGTTTTACATTGCTACTTTGTTCAAGCAGTGTAGGAAGGTTGTTTGTAGACTGACTGGCATCACACCGTCTGTACAAAGTCAGATTCAGCCAGCAACAGGTTTTGATTGGTTTATGGAGTTGCGACCAGTTGAGGATGTCAAAAACCATAAGCTTGATAACAGCAATCAAATTGACTCCTTGGAGCTTAGATTGAACAATACCAACAGAACCCTTTGGACTTCTGCAAGGACAGATGCAGAGTGTTTCCCTCTAACAAAATGTCCAAAGGCTAAAGAAAGCCATTTTATTGTCCCTCAACAGTTGCTGTAAGCTGTTCCTTTAACCAGTGACAAAAAATATTTTGCAGTTATTGTATTAGTTACCTTTGTCTCCTGCAAAAAACTGAAAAGAACTTGGAAAAGAAATTGAAGAACAGAAAATCCTGTCAAATCTTGTCCCCGAATGTTTCTTTTCTCACCTCCACCATAACACTAATTTTTTTTGTCTCTAGTTTGTGCATGTTAGGAGTTTTGAGAAAGGGGTTAGCATTTTAATTGAGTTATATATAGACAATTCAGAGATGTTTACCTTATAATTTATTTATTTGTAATAAGATAATACTTACTAAATACAGAAAATTGGTACATGTTTACTGTTAGCCTGGGTTTATCTGTGGTATTGTGGGCAATATTTAACATTGCATGATGGGAAAAGTTTGGTCAATTCTCGAGTTATAATTCAGTAAGTTAAAAGGCAAAAGGTCAGAAACAACTTTCAGGACCAGGCTGATTGTAAACAAATTTCATAAGTTTGATAAAACTTCAGTAATCTTTTTCATGGCTCCTTGTATAATTTGAACTATAGATCTCAGCCTAAATGAAAGGTCTGTTTCTATTATACAGAGTTATGGAATGATGAAAATTATTAATTTTTTTAGACTAAGGTTCAGTGTTACAGATGATGCACTTTTCATGATAATCTGTAATTGCTCAGCATATTTTAATGTATATAATGTGCTCCTTTTCTTTTGCAAGGCGCAAAACTTGGAAGGGAAACAGGGAATGAATTGGATCCCTCCTCTTTCCAATTCTCAGCCAAATTACTGCAGTATTTACAATAAAGGCTGAATATTGTCAGTTCAATTGATTTTTGAGTATTGTTGACTTCTTTTGCTCTCACAGATCCCTGCTAATTAATTTCTGATACAACATAGCTGACAGATAAATTATGGACTTTATGCACTTTGATAACATTGTTTAGTTTCGTGATGACTTCAACAATAGCAAGACATGTCTTTTTTAATATAAATTTCAAACAGTTGAGGCCCCAGTACTGATCACTTTTGCACACCACTTATTACATCTTGCCAACCATGAAAGCATCCATTATATGCCTATTCTTTGTTTCCTATTAACCTCCAATTCATACCAATATGTTAGTTCCAGTGTCATGAGCTTTCATTTTCAATAATAACTTTTGATATGGTACCTTATCAACTGCCTTCTGGAAATCCAAGCCCAGTATGTACACTGTTTTCCCTTTATCCAAAGCACATGTTACTTAATCAAAAATCTCCAATAAATTGGTTAAACATGATTTCTCTTTTACAGGACCGCGTTGACTCTGCCAGATTATCTTGAACTTTTCTTGTTGCCTTTCCATAATGGGTTTAATGCTAGCTTCTATGATCTTCCCTTTGACAGATTTTAAGATAACGTGCCCATAGTTTCCTGATTGTTGACTCTGTCTCTCTCTTTCTGAATGATTCCATTCTAATGGAAGCTTCCCAGAATGTAAGGTAATTTGGAAAAGTTAACCAAAGTATCAACTTTATCATTAGCCACTTATCTTAAGACCCTGGGATGAAGTCCATCAGGTCCTGGGCATTTGTTAGCCTGCAGCTCCACAAATTCCCTCAGTAAAATTTCCCTGGTGATTGTCATTTCCTTTAGCACCTCCCTAGTACCTCCTGATCTACAGCTAGTTCTGCAATGTCTCTTGTACCCTTTACAGTGTTTGGTTTGTCTGTCCCTTCCTTATTATCCTTTATTAATTCCCTATCAGACAAACGTTCTATAGGAAAAACACACTTTGTTCATGAAAACTGAGAGTACTGGAGAAACACTGTGGGTCTGTAGAGAGAACACACTTAATGTTTCAAGTCCACGGACCCTTTGTCAGTTCATCAGCAGTTACAGCTCCTTGTTTACACAATCTGTTCATTCCTCTCTTCTTTAAATATCATAATATCTATTATTATCATGAAAAAAATTGAGTTAATTTTCTCTTGTTGAGTTTGGGAATATTTTATCCAAAAAACCTCGGGACACCATTTTTCAGATAAAGGATATTTTCGATTTTCAGATACAATTACTTATAGGTCTGTTCTGGTCTATTCAGTTCCATTAGGATCCTTTGGAAAAAAAACTTTGCTTGGCCTGAATGGACCCAAAAGGACCTAAATCCCAAAGGGCTTGTACATGTCTGCAGGTCCATCCAGACCTTTAGTGTTTAGGTCTTTTTGGTTATCATTTACGGATAAAGGATACCTAACTCATACGTTAACTTTTATTTTATTTTTAACTATTTAATCATACTTTGCTTTTGTAAAATATCCTATTCAATTTTCTGACTTGGGCCACCCATCTTACTGCAATTATATATTTTTTCTCTAAGTTTGTCACTATCATTAACTTTTTTTTAGTAAGTTGTGGATGCTGGCTCCTCTCACTGGAATTACAGGGGTATCTGTTTTCTTATGGAATGTGCCTATTCTGTTGTAATCTGAAATATCCCCTTAAATGTCTGCCAGTGCATCTCTACAAATCCATCTCTTAACTTAATTTGTCAGTTCACTTTATTTTGCTTTGATTTCATACCGTCATAATTACCCTTCTTTAAGTTTAAAATATTAATCTCAGTCCTCTTTCCCACAATCTGAATGTAAAATTCAATCATGTGCTACCTAGGGATGCCATCCCCATGAGGCTATTAATTAAACCTACCTCATTGCACAATGTAAAATATACTTGCTTGACAACTTCAGAACATTCTGTCTATGAGACAACTCAGAAACCATTCTTTGAATTTCTTTTTCAGGTTACTTTTGCCCATTTGATTTTTCCAGTCTATATGTCGATTAAAATCACCCATGCTTGTTGCATTGTCCTCCTGATAATCTTCTATTTTTGTGTCCTTGGTTAGTTTGTGCTCTGAAATTACTGGAAGTCAGCATGAATATGCAAAAGTAAGTGCATTAACCACTAAATTCATTGGAACTGTCAACACCCATTGAAGTCAACGGTCAAAACTGTCAAAAGCAACTGTTTGGAGAATCTGTCAAAAGTATTAAGAAGATCTTCAAAGGACCAAACAAAAGGACCTTTAAAAAGTATTAAGAGGACCAGTTTAGAACAATGGTCAAAATGGGCTGTCAAGAGATTCATAGTCCTGCCTTTCAGAAATTTGAGAAACAAAATGCCTGAAATGTTAAAAGAAATAGTACTCGCTGTTACACTTCATTGTTCACATATCTTGAGGGGTTTCATTATTGGATTACTGTTCTATGAATGATTTCACAGCCATGCATTGTCATAGAAGGGTATCTGCAATCTCATTGTTAGTTTGTTAGGTACAAGTGGTTTCAAACTCTTTGAAGTGGAACAATCCATTCCTCTACTGGACGTTACAATCGATTGCGCATTTTAATGAAATAGTTGCTGTTATAATGAATTTGTATGAATTAGGGTGCTTATTTTATGATATAGTGAAGCCTGTAATGGACACTTAAAACTTTAATTTATGGAATATTCTTTTATCTCATCTCTGCATGGTTCCTGTGGTTTACCTGGGGTATGTATGAAGGGATGAAGTTAATGAATGGGCAAAGTATTGTGAATGGGAGCATGGATTGGCATGTTAGTGTGAAGTGAATTTCGCGGGTTATATTGGGTGGGTACGTGTTCATGTACATAGTTTGGCATAGAGGGTTTGAGAGTATTGCGGTTGGGGACATATGAAGGACATGGCATAGCATGGATGGCAGATGTCGTGAAGGATGTGAGGGTTAATGAAATGTCTTATTACTTGTTTATACATTTTGAAATGCAGTGCCAAAGCTCCAAGTCAAGACCTTCTGCCCAAACTGCTACTGAATCTGGCATCATCCTCACTACTTCTGAGGTCACCCGACCAGATTTATAATATTTCCTTACCCAAGACTGAAAACCCATTGCTCTATCAGACTCTTAAATTAAGCCTTGCAGAACTGAAATCCAGACCAATATGATCATCAGGAATGACTGTGCGGATCAAGGATCTGGGTCAGGGAGAGGTAGGGTGCAAGTGGTACTCTAGGAAAAGATTGAAAAGGATGTTGCCAGGGTTGGAGAATTTGAGTTACAGAGAGAGGCTGAACAGTCTGGGGCTGTTTTCCCTGCAGCGTCAGAGTCTGAAGGGTGACCTTGTAGATGTTTACAAAATTATGAGGGGCATGGATAGGATATATAGAAAAAGTCTTTTCCTTGGGGTGGGGGAGTCCAGAACAAGAGGGCATAAGTTTAGGGTGAGAGGGAAAAGATATAAAAGAGATCTAAGAGGCAACTTTTTCATGCAGTCGGTGGTACGTGTATGAAATGAGCTGCCAGAGGAATTGGTGGAGGCTGGTACAATTGCAACATTTAAAAGGCATTTGGATGGGTATATGAATAGGAAGTGATTGGAGGGATATGGGCTGGGTGCTGGGCTAGATTAGGTTGGGATATCTAGTCGGCATGGACGGGTTGGACCAAAGGGTCTGTTTCTGTGCTGTACATGTCTAGGATTCTATGAATCTATGACCCAAGGCTTGTATACAGGGTATCGTTTCCACTGGTGGGATGTGGGGAGAGTCTGGTGTTGGGAGTGAGGATGATGATCCTGGGTGAGAGAAGAATGCTGTCAGGCTTTGTTGGGATTTCTTTGTCGGACAGTGAGTGAGAAGAGAGTGTTCAGACCAGGAGGAGAGGGGTTGTCAGGTCCTGGGGATGCAAGGGTGTTTTGTGTCTCCTAAGGAAAAGGAAGGGGCGGCAGGTCTGAGGCAGATAGGGTATGTTGTGTCAGGAATGGAGGTAGGGTGAGTTATCAGATTCTGGCTGAGGTGTCAGATCCTGGGGGAAAGGGGAAGTGACTGGGTTGGTGAGTCTGGTCCGCAGTCTTCAATTTAAATGGACACTTTTAGAACATTCCTGATGTGTGGAAAATGTCCACTGGAATTTTCTATACCTAGGCACTTGCCTCGGAGTCTACTACATCAACAATTTTGTAATGTCCTGATGGGAAACTGTATATTCATTCAAAAATGACTTACCAGACCATCGGCAAATCTGAACCACCAAGTTAAGTCGATGAGTGTTTCTCAGAGCACATAAGTATTTGAACTTCCTAGTTTGCTGCTGGTGAATATTTCATTGTGATTGACTGTTTGGTGATATCATTGCTGATGCATGTCCAGAGATCCCCCAGACTTGGTGTAAGGAAAGTGGGAAGCCGTGCCATACAGATTGATAAACTTGGTGGCAGTCCTTTGTTGAGGGTCTGCAGGAATTAATAGAAACTGCTGGGAAATCTCAGCAGCTCTAGCAGCATCTGTGGAGAGAAAGCAGAGCTAATGTTTTGGGTCCAGAGCATTCCAAGCACTTACTACCCTTTGTGTAAAATAAGTGCTTCTCACATCTTCTTCAAACCTTCCTCCTTTTACCTTAGCCCTATATCCCCTAATAATTAACATTTCTACCATATGAGAAAGACTCCAATTCTCCATTTTGTCTGCAATCCGTGGGACCCAGCGTGCCCCTTGTACCCTACCTCTCCCTGTCCCAGACCCTTTATCCTCACAGTCATTCCTGAAGATCCTATTGATCTGAATTTCAGTTGGATGTGGCCAGACCTGCTGAGTTTTCCGAGCAATTTCTGTTCTTGTTTCTGATTTCCAACTTCTGCAGTTCTTTGATTTTCTTCTGCAACAATTAACCTTGATACCTGGGCTATTATTTGAATAATTTTCTTTTTATAACTTCTTTATTATTTCAAATACACAATGAAATAACATTCAATACCATCTTATAGTTATTATTCTTAAAATGCCTAGAATTCTGGCTTGTGCTTTTGTGTGGTCTTATGAAATGTATGTGAAAGTGCCAAGCATCAAAGCTTAAAATTGCTTTGCACCTGAGAAAAGTAAAAGATCTGCATTTTAAAATAATATATCTTCTTGTCAGCATTCCACTTCAATAAGTATGTACTTTAGCAGTGGATTAAAGTTTAATAACACTTGGGTGGGATCGATGTCACACTTCCTCTTTCATCTGTGCGAACTAGATTTGATGTAGTTTTCCACTAACCTTTCTCTCCCGACTGCAAAGGCCCAAGCACATTTAAATTTCACACTAATTGGCACTAAGCAGGCATCTTCCTGTGGTTAAAGCTTTGAGGATTAATGGTGTGGGGATTACAAATGGCACAGTCGTACAGTAGCGTTTGGGGCTGGCTTTTTATTAGGCAGTTAGGCTGTCACAACAGAGGGTTTGATGCAGTTACTGGGTGCAAAAGGTTGGTGAGCATGACTTTTCAGAGTTTTAACTATGGCATTGTGGATGCTGATATTGGCAGTGTTGCATTACTATATGTAAAGAAAAAAAGAACAATACATCACAGGAACAGGTCCTTTGGCCCAACAAGACTGCAATGACACTTGACTCCCTTTGAAACTAAAAACCTCATGCAGTCCTTATCTGGCTATCCCCTACCCTACCTATTCATGTATCTGTCAAGATGCCTCTTAAACATTGCTGTTGTGTCTGCTTCTACCACCTCCTCTGGCAGTGCATTCCAGGCACTTACTAACCTCTGTGGAAAACAAGCACTTCTCAATCTTCTTTAAACTTTTCTCCTTTTACCTTAAACCTATATCCCCTAGTAATTGACATTTCTACCCTGGGAAAAAGACTCTGACTATCCATTTTATCCACGTGTCTCATAATTTTGTAAACTTCAATTAGGTTGCCCTCAGCCTCTGATGTTCAGGTGAAAATAAACCAACTTTGTCCAGTCACTCCTCAGAGCTAAATACCTCCAAACCAGGCAACATTCTGCAAATCCTTTCTATACCCTCTCCAAAGCCTCCACATCTTTCTGGTAGTGTGGTGACTGGAACTGTATGCAATATTCCAAATGTGGCTTAACTAAAATTCTATAAAGCTGCAGAATGACTTGCCAATTTTTATATTCTATGCACTAACTGATGAAGGCAAACATGCCAAATGTCTTCTTGAGCACCTTATCCTCTTGTGAACCTGTACATCTGGATTGCACTGTCTGTTAATGCTTCTAAGAGTTCTGCCATTTACTGCATACTTCCCTCCTGCTTTTGACTTTCCAAAATGCATCACATCACATTTGTCTGGATTAAATTCTATTTGCCATTTCTCCATCCAAATCTTTGACCTATCTGTAGCCTGCTGTATCCTTTGACAATCCTCCTCACTATTCGTAGCTTACCCAATTTTTGTGTCATCTACAAACATACTAATCAGAACACCTACAAACAACAGGGTTCCAACACTGAACCTTGAGGAACATTACTGGTCATAGATCTCCAATCAGAAAAACTGTACTCTCTGTGTTCTATGATTAAACCAGTTCTGTATCCATCTTACCATCTCATTGCAAATCCTGTGTGACTTTACCTTCTGTACCAGCCTGCCATGAGGGACCTTGTCAAAGGACTCACTAACATCCATGTAGACAACATCCACTGCCCAATCATCTTTGTCACTTCCTCAAAAAACTCAGTTAAGTTTGTTGGACATGCCCTCCCCAGTACAAAGCCATGTTGCTTATCCTTAATAAGTCTATATTTTTCAAATATGGGTAAATCCTGTCCTTAAGAATCTTCTCCAATAATTTCCCTACCAGTGATGTAAGGCTCACTGGCCTGTAAGTTCCTGGATTATCCCTATTGCCCTTCCTATACTAAGGAACATTGTTACTGTTCTCCAGTCCTATCCTGTGACTAAAGAGGATACAAAGATTTTGTACAATGTCTCAGCAATTTTCTCCCTCCCTTTCAGATCATTTCAGAGAACATCTCTAGGACACCTGCACCCACCAACCCCACTGCCCTGTGGCTGAACACTTCAACTCCCCCCCTCACCCAGTCAAGGACATGCAGGTCCTGGGCCTCCTCCACCAAACTGTTCCCAGCCGACACCTCATATTCTGCCTTGGAACCCTGCATCCACACGAGATAAATGTGGATATCAACAGCTTCCTCATTTCCCCTCCCCCCACATTATCCCAAATCCCAAGTCTCCAACTTGGCATCACCCTCTGGACCCGTCCACCACTGTCCCCTCTGCCAATCATCTTCACCCTCACCTTCATCCACCTATCGCTTTCCCAGCTACCTCCCCCAACCCCGCCCCCTCCCATTTATCTCTCAACCCCGACCCACAAGCCTCATTCTTGATGAAGGGCTTATGCCCAAAACATTGACTCCCCTGCTCCTCGGATGCTGCCTGACCTGCTGTACTTTTCCAGCACCACACTCTCAACTCTGATCTCCATCTGCAGTCCTCACTTTCCCTTTCCCCAGTATTCTGGAATAGATCCCATCAGGTACTGCAGACTTGTCTAACTTAATACTTTTGAAAACACCTCAGCACCTGCTCCTTTTTTAAATGAACATGTCCTGGCATATCATCCTACCCCTCTCTAGACTCACCATCCACCATGTCGTACTTAGTGAATATCAATTCAAAATATTCATGAAGGATCTTACCCACATCCTCCAACTCTACAATTCCCTCCTTTGTCCTGGAGTGAACCTAGCTACCCTTTTACTTCTTATATACATATAAAATGCCTTGGGATTTTCCTTAATCCTGTTTGCCGAGCACATGTCATGGCCCTTTTTAGCCCTCCTACCTTCTTGTTTAATTCCTTTCCTGCTTGGTGTTCTTTGAGGGCATATGCCTCCTTTTTCTTCTTGACTAATCTTACAATTTATCTTGTCATCCAATTCACGAATCTTGCCATCCTTTCCCTTCATTTTCACAGGAACATTTTCAGCCTGAACTCTAATCAACTAGCCTTTAAGAGATTCCCACAAGACAGGTGTGGATTTACCCTTAAACAGCCATCTCTCTCTCCCCGCCCCCTCCCCACTCCAATCTACTTGCCCCAGTTGCGGTTTTGTTTTGTAGTTAGACTTTCACCAATTTAATAATTTCACCTGAGGACTTCAGTTATTCTTCCCCATAAGCAAATATAAAACCTAATTGAAGACCAGGTGAGCAGTATCATTTTAAGATAGTTAGAAGACATCACAATTTGCGATTGCTACCAAAGGCCCAACTTGATATGATTTTACAAGGCGAGGCCTTCTTGGCAATGGACATGGAAGTCTCCCAATTCAGAATTTGTTCTGTGCCTTTGTTACCCTCAGTGCTTCTTCCAAATGATTCAACGTGGAACAGTTCTGTTACATCAGCAAAAAGAGGGCAGCAGCTAAAAATTGACAGAATTCCTTTGCTCATATTTAACCTGATAGCATAGGACGTCATGGTGTCTGAAATAAATGGTGAAGGCTCCCGGGGCTATTCCCTCATGACTGTATACCACTGTGCTTGGTCTGCACGGTCAGTGGGACAGGATCGTGGAGATAAGAATATTTTAGGAGAAAGTGAGGTCTGCAGATCCTGGAGATCAGAACTGAAAATGTGTTGCTGGAAAAGCACAGCAGGTCAGGCAGCATCCAAGGAGCAGGAGAATCGACGTTTCGTGCATGAGCCCTTCTTCAGCCCATTCCTGAAGAAGAGATAAGAATATTGTCAATTTTGCTGGAGAAATAATCCATAGACTCAGGGTTCTGGTCTTTGATAATAAATTCATATCCTACTTTAGCTGCTGGTTGAACTTAAATTGACTTAATAAACCTGACACTTTACAACTGCTCTCAGTGATGATGATGATGATGAAACTATGTTTTTGTTGTAAAAACCCATCTAGGTCACTAACGTCCTTCAGGTAAGAACATTGTTCACCCTTTCCTAGTAACTGAGACGCACAGAAATATTAAAATGCCCTCTGAAATGACCTAGCAATCCATTCAATTCAAGGTGATTAAGGATGAATGGCAAATGCTGTTTTGTCAGTGACATTCATATTCCATGAATAATAACCAGGAACAGGGATGGAGGAGGCTTGAGTTGGTGAATATAACTATAATCAGGCTTTTGCTTAATTCCCAATTTTGGTGCAATCCTCAAATATTAGTGAGGTGCACTTTGCAGGGTCAGTTCTACCTACACAAGGTGACTTAGCAGACAGCAGTTTGTCCATTCAATCTTAATCATACAGGACTATTTTATTCCAGTTTGATGTAATTGAACAGTTTGTCAGGCTTTTTCAGAGGGCAGTTAGAATCAACTACAATGTTGTGGTCTCTATTCACTTATAGTTTGCTACATTATGTCTCACAGTTAGTATCTCAGTATGCCTGGAAGAGACATGCTCATGATATCATCACAGTATCACAACATGTAGCCTGAGGATATAAAGGTCTCATATTCCATCTTAACTATGGCCACTTGAAGCATTGATAATCTACTGGAAGCAAGTTTCTCTGTTGTAACCTAATAGCTTAATATGAGCCAGCCACTTATGTGCCAGAGAAATATAATTTCTGGACATAATAGTTGGTTACAATAAACATGCGCCAGATTCTTCTATCCATACCCAGTTAGTTATGTTATAGGAAATACCATAAGCATTGCTGCATCAGACTAAACACCCTGTTGGATGCAAACCCAAACTGTAGGCTAGAGCAGGTTGGGACAGCAGAGTTCCTTCATTAAAGGACATTAGTGAACCAAATGGTTTATATGACAATCTGATAGTTTTATGATCACCATTAATAAGAATAGCTTTTTTGCTCCAAATTTATATATTTAAATATAATTGCATTTTGGAATTTGAATTCTTGTTTCTGAGTCATTTGTCTAGGTTTCTGAAGCATTCTGTTTTCACAAAGCAAGTATCTATTTGATGTCTAGATATTTCACACTTTAATGATTATAGACTTATATTTATGTGGTGTTATTAATGTCAAAATATCTTAAGGTAGTCCACAAAATAATTACTTTTCTGTCTGATACCATAATAAATAACACAATTGGATTATGAGAATCTTCAGATTGAAAAACATCTAAAGTTAGCAATTGATCTTATTTTGTAGTTTTTTAATTTTTTCTCTAGATAATTTTGATTTGTGTGTTTCAGACTTGTCTATAAAACTTAATATAAGAGTGTTTACATTATCCCCAGAGTAGATAAAACTCAACATCATATTAATGGAAACTGCTGTTTGTATAACTCTTCATAGAATGCTGATAAATGAGCAGGACATAAAATTTTGGTTTGGTCTTTATGTATCAAAAGAAAATACCAGAGTGGATGTAAAACAATGGTACCATGTTCATGATTAACAGTTGTTATTAAATTTAGTTAGCTTCTCATTATAGTAACATAATAAAACTTTGTAAGTGCTGTGGTAACACATTGTATTTTTTTTTGTCCTTTTCTGCTTTATGAAAGTTTGTTAACTTAGATAATCTCTTCAAAAGTTCTTCACAGATGTGACTTGACTGTGCACTCTCAGCAAGGTCTCTCACACAGTAGGTAATTCATCAAAGTATAAGGTACTCTGCCTGCAATTTTCCATTCTAGGGAAACATGTCCAGTGCACGAATGATTTTTTGTTGATCAGCCCTTGCTTGCAAGGTTCAGCTATTGCCATGGGATTTCAGCTTATTTTGTCCAGTATCTTCAAAGACTTTAGCAATGTGTTTGAAAAAGACAGGCCAATGCATGCCTTGAAATGGTAAATAGAAGCAAGCCAAGTTTAAATAAATTTTGCTTTCAAAAGGAGTTACCATGGGAGCATATTTCAACAAATCTTGCAAAACGTCTGTGTTTGGGTTAAGTGGTTTGGTTCTTCCTTGGATACTCATTTTTCAGACCTGGATTTAGATGGGTGATATCTTCCATCAATCTTAAGTTGGGGCAGGTGTAGGTAGTTGTGCTTCCAGGTCACAAAGTCAGAGATGTACAGCACAGAAATAGACCCTTCGGTCCAACTTGTCCATGCTGACCATATCCCAACCCAATCTAGACCCACCTGCCAGCACCCAGCCCATTTCCCTCCAAACCCTTCCTATTCATATACCCATCCAGATGCCTTTTTTTTTATTAGATTAGATTAGATTACTTACAGTGTGGAAACAGGCCCTTTGGCCCAATAGGGAATATTGGAATGAGGGAAAGGGAAAGGGAATGAGGAAGAACACTCTAGTGATGATAATTGTGCAATGACGCTGAGTAACAGCAATCTGTAGCATGATTAAAAAATATTTTCCATGAGATGGTAAATTTCTATATTAAGGTTTACCACTTCATCTGTCTAGGAAGTTGCATTTTGAAGCTTATGACATAATCTTGCTTTCCCCTTGCATGAAGCCCTATGCCTTCTCTAAAAGAATACTTTTCTGCATTGATGTCTCTTTCTGTAACTGCATTTCTCTATTTCCACAGCATTGATGTGCTTGAAAAACTAGAAAAAAGTTAATGTTCAGCAAATTGTGCAGGCAGAGTAAAACATTTTATAAATCACTATCATCAGGTGCCAGTTAATCACACTTAATGAGTTGATCCACAAACTTTGAATGAATAATCTTGTCATTGAAAATTTGCATAATCTTACAATTGGGAATTAGGCCATTGTGTTGTTGTCAAAGTCTGTAAGATCTACTCAACATTAAATCTGCTCAGGTACCAATAGCTAATCTTTCCCATCATAAATTTGAATGTATGCTTAAGCAGTTTATTCTATAGTTCATGCATTAAATTGGAATCTTAGAAATTGGCAATTATCTTCCTTATTTACAAAGAAGGGGTTCTAGTGTTCACAAATAATTATTTAATGAGGTGCAAACCTTGAAAAAGATATAAGTGCACTTCTGTGGGATATATAAGAAAAAAAGTCATGGTAAATAAAATCATATTAAAACTTCTAGTGAACTCTGTATATAAAAATGATGGCAGAGAAGTGTTTATGGGGTGGAGAAAAATAATTGAAGGTTGGCATCGATTGAAATGAGTGATGTGGAAATGTGTTTATACTATTCTTCTTTTGTTGGATGGACAATTGCCAAACCAGTGATCTTCAAATGATATTATAATGCTGAAGTCTGCCACTGATAACGTCTACTGAAAATGATCTATCTGAACAGGCTGAACAGATCTATTTCCACCATTAAATCTGCAAGCCATTCCCAGCTATTGCTCTTCCACTCCTCCATCATCCAGCTCATCTTGAGTCTGGTGCTAATGCTTCTCCCAGGAAATCTTTGTCTTTTTTGTAAGCGATGCGGTGGCTCTGAGGTACGAGTGACATATTTTGATCATACAGGAGGCCAATTTTGTCTGACTCTCTTGCACACCAACTTCAGGCCTGATTCAGTTGTGAGATTCCAGAGTTTCATTTGGAGTGTTGTCATGTGAAATGGGCTGCGATTTCATGACCCCAGTTATTTGCCAGTCTGAAGCAGTGTATAAGCAGGAGCAGCTATCTATTGGGTAGCTGGCATCCATCAGCGAGGATGAAAGGACAGTCCCCAGTGCTGACGAAGTTTGAGGCTCTCCTTACTGGAGGAGTGGAGGGTCTCAAGCTGAGAAAACCAAAACATCTCTTGTGCTCCTTCCTTCCTTCCTTCCCTCTTTTTTTTAATATAAGTTTGCCCTTTTTGGCTCCATTGCCTGTTGCTGCTAGGTTTACTAATCAGGAATACAACAACAGTTCTCTTGCTCAGGCCACAGGTTTCAGAAAGCGTTTAGATTTGACTCCACTATCGCAGCGTGAATAATGTTCCCTCGAGGCTGTGCTCCTGCTTGGGCAGGGGGTCTATGCGTGTTGTGCATGTGCTTGACTTGCGGTTCCAGAAATTTCTATTGAGTATAGCCATCAGGGAACTGCACAGCATCAGGACCTATTAGAGGGAACGTGAACTCAGAAGTATACCTTATAAGGAAGGGTCCAATCCAGTTTCGAACAGAAGTGACCGGAGCTAGTTTAAAAATGCATGGTGACTTGGAAGACTTGGGCGTGGGGCTGAAGAAGGAAGCAGTGACAAGACAGCAGAGCTTAGGGCACAACTTACACGTAACAACAGCTGCTATGTACCAGAGAGTTACTGGAGGACATGGAACTGCAGCTCAGCCTGATTTATTGACTTTAGGAAATGAGTGGCAAAATAAATCTGAATGAAGAAATACAGCTGGTACTTTGAACCTCTAGTAAGTTACCTCTCCAATGTATAAATAGTATGGCCCCTTACCAGTTGTGTCCAGAGAGTAAGTCCACACCATCATTTGGGACTAAATACAGTTTTGATGAAAGCCAAGCAAATTATAAATATTCTTGATGCTAATTAGAATATTATGTCAGATATTTTGATTGCTGTGGATTATTTGTTTATAAGACAATAGCAACTAGATTCTACAAGAGGCACACCACCTTCCAAGTTTGATTTAAAAGAAAACAAATTTGGAAATTAAATTCATAGGGCCTTTTCAGAGGTTGTTTCAAAGTGTCATTAAAGAGGCAGCCAGCCATTTAGAGAGGTCACCATTCCAAAGTGGAAAAGGGTAGAATTTTCATAGGAGTTTAATTCTACATGAAAATGAGATAAGAAAATGGTTTTGACTATATGTTTGTGAAATGCGGTTCATTCAAGGTCAGTACAAACCTGCTCAAAATCAAACTGTGCATGGCTGAAGAAAGTTAACTTCAGGTTTTAAATTGCATGGAGTTCTCAGCCTAGACTTGTTTTTCAAGCGAGCTAGCAAGTAACTTAGGGCATACGTGAGTTGGGGGCACATCAGAAATATGTTGTACATATTGTTTAGAATATGGACAGAACATTAAAAACTGGATGCTAGAAAAGTACTCCAGTTTGAACTATCAATTTACGCATGATGCTTCTGCAGAATTTTATGGAATGCTGGCTGAAATCTGCGAATTGAACCAACCCATCTGAATCATATTCAATATTGCACTGGTGAGATTTCAAATATAGACTTCCAACACTGGTTGACTGAAAAGCTAAATATAAATTGGTCATATTTTTAGCAGTGTTCAAAATTAGTTCTTCTTTGCGGCGTTATTTGTTTACATTTTTTAGATTCATTGTTTCTCCTGAAAAGTTTGCCAATTTCTTTTAGTTTCATAGAATCATAGACAGACCCTTTGGTTCAACTCATCCATGCCAATCAGATATCCTAATTAATCTGGTCCCATTTGTCACATTTATCCCATATCCCTTTAAACCCTTTAGAACATAGAACAATACAGCACAGAACAGGCCCTTCGGTCCTCGATGTTGCGCATACCTGTGAACTATTTTCAGCTCGTCCCCCTACACTATCCTAAAATCATCCATGTGCTTATCTAAGGATTGTTTAAATCTCCCTAATGTGGCTGAGTTAACTACATTAGCAGGTAGGGCATTCCATGCCCTTACCACTCTCTGCGTAAAGAACCTGCCTCTGACATCTATCACCCCTCAATTTGTAGTTATGCCCCCTCGTACAAGCTGGCATCATCATCCTAGGAAAAAGACTTTCACTATCTACCCTATCTAATCCTCTGATCATCTTGTATGTCTCTATTAAATCCCCTCTTAGCCTTTCCTATTCATTTACCCATCCAGGTGCCTTTTAAATGTTGCAATTGTACCATCCTCAATCCTCTTCCTCTGGCAGCTCATTCCATACATGCACCACCCTCTGCGTGAAAACATATTGCCCATTAGGTCCCTTTTAATCTTTCCCCTCTCACCTTAAACCTGTGCCCTCTAGTTTTGCACTCCCCTAATCGAGGGATAAGACCTTGACTATTCACTCTATCCATGTCCCTCACGATTTTATAAACTTCTATAAGGTCACCCTTCAGCCATCGCTGCTCCAGGGAAAATAGGCGCAGCCTATTCAGCCTCTCCCTGTAACTCAAACCCTCCTGTTAACATCCTTGAAAATCTTTTCTGAACCCTTTCAAGTCTAACAACATCCTTCCTATAGCAGAGTGACCAGAATTGTATGCAGTATTCCAAAAGTGGCCTTCCTAAAGTCCTGTACAGCCACAACATGACCTCCCAACTCCTATACTCAATGCACTGAACAATAAGGGAAACCATACCAAAGGCCGCCTTCACAATCCTGTCTATCATCAACTCCACTTTCAAGGTAATGAGAGTCTGCACTCCAAGGTCTCTTTGTTTGGCAACATTGCCCGGGACCTTACCACTAAGTGTATAAGTCCTGCCCTGATTTGCCCTACCAAGATGCACCACCTCAAACTTATCTAAATTAAACTCCATCTGCCATTCCTCAGCCAATTGGCTCATCTGATCAAGATAACATTGTACTCAAGTAACCTTCTTTGCTGTCCACTAAACCTCCAATTTTTGTGTCACATGCAAATTTGCCTACCATACCTCCTATATTCACATCCAAATCATTTACATAGCTGATGAAAAGCAGTGGACCCAGCACTGACCTCTGCAACACAGTGCTGGTCACAGGCCTCCAATCTGAAAAAGCATCCCTCCACCACCCCCCTCTGTCTCCTACTTTCTTGCCAACTTTGTATCTAAATGGCTAGTTCTCTCTGTATTCCACGTGATCTGACCTTGTTAACCAGTCTATCATGCAGAACTTTGTCAAACACCTTACTGAAGTTCATATAGACAATGTCCACTGCTCTACCTTCATCAATTCTCTTTGTCACTTCTTCAAAAAGCTCCATCAAATTGTGAGATATGATTTCCCATGCACAAAGCAATGTTGATGATCCCTAATCAGTCCTTGCCTTTCCAAATTCACGTAAATCATAACACTCAGAATCCCCTACAATAACTTGCCCACCACTAATGTGAGGCTCTGTGGTCTATAGTTGCATGGCTTTTCCTTACCACTTTTCTTAAATAATGGCCATGATGTGGAGGAGCCGGTGTTGGACTGGGGTGGACAAAGTTAAAAATCACAACACCAGGTAATAGTCCAACAAGTTTATTTGGAAGCACTAGCTTTCAGAGCACTGCTCCTTCATCAATTGGTTGTGGAGTATAAGATCATAAGAAACATAATTTATAGCATTGTAATTTTTTGCGATGAGTTCTATGTCCTTTGATCTTATACGTCACAAACAGAAACTGAAGATTAAAATTATATATGATTGGTTTTCGGATACTCGACAGGAGGAAGAGAGAAAGATTGGCCAAAATTGTGCGAAAATTAATATTTAAATTTTATAATTTGTTTTAATCATAAAACATCTCTCTAATAAAGGATAAGTTGGGAAAACCATGAGTTTAGAAAGTGGTACAAAAGGGAGGTCAAAAGAAAATGTGAAATGGAAGTACAAAAGACTATTAAAAGAAATAATGATCTCTTCTATAGGCACATAAATAATATAAGGATTGACTTCAATTAAGCATATATTTGCACATTGTGTAAAACAAGGATTCCATCTGGATATATCTGGGTAGCTTAGTTTAAAATTGATACTTGACTCTAAGAATAGATTTATTTAATTTTCGTTTTAAATTTTGTTACTGGGTCTTCTGAACATGGAGGCATGAAATTATTTGTTTATTAAATCTATAAGAAAATAGTTTGACTAAGATGTATCAAATACTTGGTATTCTCAATCCAAAGTTATTATACAGATTTGATGCAGTCGACTGATCTTTACAGGGAGGGGGCAATTCACTGAGATCAGGCTTCAGCAGCTTTGACCTGGCACTGTGTCTGCAATCAGTCATAGTCGACAAAGGACTATAGCCACATCTCCTGTTGGAGAGGAAGAAGTGGTTACAAGGCTGTAAGATACAGAATAGTAGCAAGCCATTCAGCCCATTGAACCTGCTCCACCATTCAATCAAATCATGGCTGATCTCATTATCCTCAACTCCATTTTCCTGCCTTTTCCCCCAGAGCCCTTGATTCCCTTATACAGATTTTTCATCAGTATTTTAACCTTAAGCATACTGAATAATCCAGCCACTATAGCCCTCTGTGTTAAATACTTCTACAAATTCATTGCTTTCCAAGAGAAGAAATTCTTTCTCATATCTGTCTTAAATGTCCATTTCACTGAGACTATGCCCTCTGGTCCCCGATTCTCTAATAAAGTCTTCCAAACTCCAATGAGTATAGACCCGACCTAATCAAAATTCCTTATCATAAAACAATCCCTCCATACCCAGGATCAGCTAGGTGTGCCTTCTCTGGGCTACCTCCAATGCCAGGATATCTTTCAGATAAGGGGACTAAACTATTCAGAATATTTCATTTGTGGTCTAACTAATACTTTGAGAAGCTTTAACAAGCCACACCTATATTTTAACCCCATTCCCTTTGAAATAAAGACCAGTGTTCCATTTATCTTCACTATTGTCCACTGAACTTTGATGCCAACTTTTTGTGATTAACGCATGAGGACTCGAAAATCCCTCTCTGCTGCAGCTTTCTGCAATCTTTATCCATTTAAATGGTATTCAGCTGCTCTATTCTTCCTGCTAAAGCTCATATTTTCTCACATTATATTCCATCTGCCAAAATTTGACCGATTCATTCAGCCTGTCTACATCCCTCTGCCAACTCTGTCATTCTCACCACTTAGTACTCCCACTTTTTTTTTGTCATCTGCAAACATTTCTTCATAACTGATAGCAAAATTAAAACAAAGAGATGCTGGAGACCTGAAACAAAATCAGAAATTGCTGGTGAACATAGCATATGTGGGGAGCATTTGTGGGAGAAAACAGAGTTAATATTTTGAGTGTGGTAACTTTTCTGATGAAAGTGCCACAAAGGAACCCATCAGTGGGATCCAGATATCCAAACTTATAGAGGGCCATGAGTGCAAAGAGAGTGATTTGAGGACAGGTGCAGTGGCAGCACAGAGGGCTGAACACAAAGCACAACAATTTGAGGGCAAGGCAGCAGTAAGGGACACAGTGTGGCAGAATTCCCTCCCTAATGACATTATGGATCTATGGGCTGCAGCAGTTCAAGAAGACCGCCTACTGTCAGCTTCTCAGGGGCAATTAGGAGTGAACAATAAATACTGGCCCAACTAATAATGCCCACATCCCATGAATGAATGATAAGAAAATAACTCTTCCTGGGAGACATAGCTGAAGGATTTGATCTCCTGGATATATATTAACTTTTCTGTTTCTTGTTACTGAGCCACTTCTGTATCCATGTTGCTATTGTCCCTTTTATTCCATGAAGTATAACTTTGCTCACAAGTCTGTTGTGAGGTACTGCATGAAATATATTTTGTAAGTTCATGTACGTCACATCAACATTTTGCGGTCATCAACCCTTTCTGGTACCTCATCAGAAAGCTCCAGCAAGAAAGTTAAAGCTAACATGATATTCCCTTAACAAATCCAGGCTGGCTTTCTTTAACTAACCAGCATTTGTTCATGTGACTATTAAATGTGTTCCAAGTTATTCTTTCTCGAAGTTTCCCCGCCACTGAGATTCAGTGAGTGACCTGAGGTTGCTTGTCCTACCTTTACACCTTTTTTAGACAAGGTGTGATGTTTATAATTCTTTGGCATCATTCTGAGTCTAAGAAAAATCACAAAATTATTGCCAACGCAGCAGCAATTTCCATTGTCACACCCTTCAGTATCCTTGGATGCATCTCTTCTGGTCCTGGTGACATATCAACATTAAGTACTGATAGCCCACCCGATACCTCTTTCTTGTCAATCTTAACCCCATTTAGTGTACCATGACCCGGACAGCATCTTTGTCCTTGGTAAAGACAGTTGGAAATTAATATCTCAGCTATTCCCTCTGCCTCCATATATGAATGCCCTCTTAATTCATAATTGGTTCCTACTGCTTGTTTTACCACCATTTTGTGATTTATATGCCTCATGGTTCAAAAGGAGAGGCTACAGGCTAAGAAAACAGTACTAGCGACTCCAATGACCTCCACAGGGGGAGGGGGTCTTTCTTTTGACCGTCTGTGCAAAGTTTTTTAAAATACTTTTTAACTTAGCTGATTTAATGCGTGCGTTATCCTGCCCTCCTCAGCACCATCCACTCTCCACATATTCCAGTGTTCTGCTGACTGGACAGTATAATCAGCAACAGTCCACCCTCCTCTACTCCACTGCTGTCATTAACTGGATGGCAAACATAGAGCCTAGAGAGGTCGATCTGGAGGCTGCTTGTGGTAAAACCCCCGAGGCATGTCTGTGCTCGACATCTGCTTTAGGCCTTGACATCGGGATCCTGATGCCTTAGGTTCAGGTGAACGGTTTTCACAAGTTGATAAAGATTCAGTATCACTTGCCTTATGAAATGAACAAAATCACATTATTGTACTTGGAGCAATAATGAGAACTTAATTTACAAGACCAAGTAGTGACATTTCATAGACCTGGTGTGTGTGCAAACAAAGTGCTCAGGTGAATGGCAGTCATAAAATTAAACATTTTCTCGTTTATGCTGAAGCTTTGGGAAACCTCAAAGAGCAGGTTAGGATTTCTGGATCAGGATCATAATATGCCATGTCTGCACACCCACTTGGAGTTGAATTATATCTGCCAAAATCACAATTAATTGGACAATGTAGCCCTCACAATATGAGGACATTTATGATCCTGTTCATACCAATGGTTATTCTGCTTTCTCTTTCACAAGGCCCAGTGTGTGTGACTAAATAAGCACCTACATGTTCCAAATTGGAGACCTCTCCACTATGAAACTGATCATCTGTTTTGGATAGACTAGTTGGAGTGTGGGCCATGACCAATTCATTAACAGTAGAAATAGAGATCCTGAAAAAGTAAATTGTAATTATTCTTATGGGGCCCATCAGGAGCAGAGTGCTACTACTAATAGAATAAAAAGGTCTGGGCTGACTACCCTCAAACCTAGGCTGTTAAGTGGCTGATTATTTCCCATTTAAGGTCCTCAGTCAGCCTTCGCCACAGTAATACACTGGCTTGTGGTAAATAGACTGTTTTGTTTTAGTGAAAAGGCTGGAAGGAAACTGTTGAGGGTTAGAAGTCCAACCTTCACCTTGTTTGGGCCACTGGGTGTATAGTTAAGATTGTGAGGTGGCCTCGTTTATAGCTGGTTGATTCAAAGTTGACTTTCCTTCTGCAGAGGTGAGTAGTACACCTGGTCAAATTTAGTCTATGGATTCACTTCAGAGCTCTAAGGACAGAGAAGTAAAAAGTTGGTAGAAATCGAGCCATTACTTTATAACATGGCACTGATGCTTATCGACTGTAAGAGAGTGTGATGAGTTCCTTTTGTCTGCACATTTATTTTTGCTTCCAGAGCTAGAAATAAGTGAACATTGTAACATTCAGGGAACAGACGAGTCTAAGATGTCGCTGTATTTAAGTTTCTGACTTCTGGTTATTATATTAGTTACATTCAGTTTTACCTAGGAAGAAGGAAAAGGCTTGTAACCCATTGAAAACTTTGTAACTCAGAAATAAGGTGGGTGAACTTAAGGCGTGGATCAGTACCTGGGACTACGATGTTGTGGCCATCACGGAAACGTGGACAGAAGAAGGACAGGAATGGTTGTTGGAGGTTCCTGGTTACAGATGTTTCAGTAAGATTAGGGAGGGTGGTAAAAAAGGAGGGGG
>NC_057714.1:76111469-76140103 GCF_004010195.1 Chiloscyllium plagiosum
CACTGTTTGATTAGGGACAGCCAGCACGGATTTGTGAAGGGTAGATCTTGCCTTACAAGTCTGATAGAATTCTTTGAGGAGGTGACCAAGATGTGGATGAGGGTAGAGCAGTGGATGTAGTATACATGGATTTTAGTAAGGCATTTGATAAGGTTCCCCATGGTAGGCTTATGCGGAAAGTCAGGAGGCATGCGATAGAGGGAAATTTGGCCAGTTGGATAGAAAACTGGCTAACCGGTCGAAGTCAGAGAGTGGTGCTAGATGGTAAATATTCAGCCTGGAGCCCAGTTACAAGTGGAGTTCTGCAGGGATCAGTTCTGGGTCCTCTGCTGTTTGTAATTTTTATTAATGACTTGGAAGGGGAGTCGAAGGGTGGGTCAGTAAATTTGCAGATGATACGAAGATTGGTGGAGTTGTGGATAGTGAGGAGGACTGTTGTCGGCTGAAAAGGTACCAAAATATGATGCAGAGCTGGGCTGAGGAGTGGCAGATGGAGTTCAACCCTGTCAAGTGTGAGGTTGTCCATTTTGGAAGGACAAATAAGAATGCAAAATATAGGGTTAACGGTAGGGTTCTTAGTAAGGTGGAGGAGCAGATGGATCTTGGGTCTATGTTCATAGATCTTTGAAAGTTGCCACTCAGGTGGATCGAGCTTGTAAGAAGGCCTATGGTGTATTAGCGTTCATTAGCAGAGGGATTGAATTCAAGAGTCGTGAAGTGATGTTGCAGCTGTACAGGATCTCGGTAAGGCCACATTTGGAGTACTGTGTGCAGTTCTGGTCGCCTCATTTTAGGAAAGATGTGGAAGCTTTGAAGAGGGTGCAGAGAAGATTTACCATGATGTTGCCTGGAATGGAGAATAGGTCATACGAGGATAGGTTGAGAGTGCTAGGCCTTTTCTCATTGGAGCGGTGACTTGATAGAGGTTTATAAGATGATCAGAGGAATAGATAGAGTAGACAGTCAGAAACTTTTTTCCTGGGTACAACAGAGTGTTACAAGGGGACATAAATTTAAGGTGAAGGGTGGAAGGTATAGGGGAGATGTCAGGGGTGGGTTCTTTACCCAGAGAGTGGTGGGGGCATGGAATGCGCTGCCTGTGGGAGTGGCAGAATCAGAATCATTGGTGACCTTTAAGCGGCAATTGGATAGGTACAAGGACGGGTGCTTAAGCTAGGACAAATGTTCGGCACAACATCGTGGGCCGAAGGGCCTGTTCTGTGCTGTATTGTTCTATGTTCTATGTTCTATGTTCAAAACGTTCAGGGATCAGTGAAAAGCATTTCTTGGGTCACAGTTGGTGTGAAAAACAGAAACAGACAGAAGTAAGCTCCAAAGAGAAATGTACTATATAGCTGGGATGCTGAAAAGGCAACTGATTTACACTGAGTCTGTGTAGGTGGAACATTTATGGGAAATCAAAAGCAGTAACTCTGTGTACTCAATGAGAACTTTTGGGAGTCAACATGCAACAAAGTGTGTGACTTATTCAGAGGATTTTATTGCCACAGCCGCTGTATAAATGTAAATCATTGCTGACTTAGAATAAAACGTCACATTGAATGTGGCCTCACATTTTTCTATGCTGAAAAGTGTGCAGATAGGAGAAGGGAATAAATTTGAACTAACATTATTCTCTTGTGCGATTGCCATGCTGCATGATGGACAGCTTATTAAAGCAATAGTCAGGAGATTAATGCAGTGGAATTTCCTAACAACATAAAACAAATTGATGCTACCTTTGTGTATGACTGATAGTAATTCCTCATTATTACAATAATTACTTTGAATAGATTAGAGCACCTTTATAAAGCCAATCTACAGATTTACAATCAATGCCATGTGTGATAAATCTGAAACATATAATAAAACAAAGAAGAATTTTCAGCTGGTATTCTGACTGCAGATGGGAAGAAGTGATTTCTAAATTTAATTTAATCACAGGCTTTTAAATGATATGTATAAATTCTACTTTTGCATATATACTTTTCCCACTTCACTTTCATCTTAAAATCATGACATTCCATTGTTCTATATTTATGAGCATTATAGCAAATGAAATTATTTCTCTGTCCTGTCCAAATGATAATATTTCAATATCTTCAGTTTTGTCCAATGGACACTTTTGGGATAGGCCAGATTCAGACATCTGACTGGAAGAATCTCTATAGGTAACAAGTGGGTAATCTTAGAGAGGATTACTGTTGATCAAGTCTGTTCCAACGATAATCAAAAATATGGGTCTAAATACTCAAATTTTCTCTATCAACCAGAACTAAAGTTCTCACTTGGATGTGTCTTACAAATTCTAATGTAAACCCAGCATAAAGTACAGTGACGTACTCAAAGACAGATACTTCTGTTTATCACTTCATCACCAGAAAAAAGATTTTACAGAACATTAGGGTTTTTGTTTTTTTTAAGCAGGGGACATTTTAGTACATTCACGTTAAAAAAAATCACTGCTATACACATGTCAAAGTTATTATGACTGAATTAATGACTTTTATAATAACTCTGAAAAGAGTTATGTCTGCTTGCATTTCTACATTACAACAGTGACTCCACTTCAGAAATACTCCAATTGCTGAGTGCGTTAAAATGTCAGATAGTCATGACAAGGCACCATATAAATGTAAATCTTTCTTTTAATCAAGCAGTGCACTACCAGCAATTTTTAAACACCATGACATCTGAATTAATTATTCCTTTCTCCATGATTTTCTAAATAGCCAATATTTGTTGTTAATAAAGGATGCAAATAATGCTTTGCAACTGCAGTACACAACATTGGAGCAGTTTAATAATCCATCCCTGTAAATTTGAAGTAATATCAACACATTATTCCCTTGTGTGATTGCCATGCTGCATGATGGACAGCTTATTAAAGCAATAGTCAGGAGATTAAAGCAGGGGTATTTCATAATAACACATAGCAAATTGATGCTACTTTTGTGCATCACTGCTCATAATAATGAGGAATTGCTATCAGTTACTTTGAATAGATTACAGCACTTTTACAAAGCCAATCTTCAGATTTACAAGCAGTGCTGTGTATGATAAAACTGAGGAGAAAGTGAGGTCTGCAGATGCTGGAGATCAAAGTTGAAACTTTATTGCTGGAACAGCACAGCAGGTCAACATATATTAAAAGAAGAATTTTCAGCAGGTATTTAGACTGCAGATGGGAAGAAGTGATTTCTCAATTAATTTAATTGCAGGCTTTTAAAATGATAAGTATAAATTATATTTTGCATATATAGAGTATTGTCTTAAATCCCCACCACTTTCATTTAAAAATCATGACAGTTCTATATTTATGAGCTTTTATAGCAAATGAAATTATTTCTCTGCCCTGTGCAAATGATAATATTTCAACACTATAAACATTCTTATCAATTCAAATAATTATTAAACTTACTAATGGCTACAAAGCTTAGCTTTCAAAGTATGAGTATAAAGAATGTATAATATTCTCTGTTTTTTTTAGAACATTATGTTTAATGCTTTGCTGAGACTGAAGACAGGTTCCCTTCTCCAACAAATGCACCTTGACAAATTCCCCCTGCACCTCCACCAAGAAATCCAACCCTGATCACCCTCCCCCACCATGGGACCTGCTATTTAAACCCCACCCCACTACCACTGTCAGACTCAATACCCAACCTCCACCCTGTCCCAACTGACCCAATTTCTTCCACCCAGCTCTGCCTACCCTTTACACTGTGTCACTTACCTGGCTACCTTGCCACTTCAGAACATTGCTCAATCAGCACTCTAACCCCTTCCCACTTGACACTCTACGTATCTGCTACCCTACCAGCTGGCTCCCTTCTCTCCTGGCACACTTCTCCCTACCTGTCTGCCATCTTGCCCCCTGGCACCCTACCTTCTATCCAGCTGGCACCTCATTTACCTGACACACCTTACCCTCCCAGCACCCTGACATCACACTTAGTTTATGTACTTACCGTTTGCCAGCAACTGTCGATGTGGTTATCAGGAACTTTAAATTTCAAAATATGGCAGCTAACTGCTGTGAAACAGAGAATTGGTTTGTTTCCCTCTGTGTGTCATTCTTAGCACAGAATTTTTTGAGTGGAAATATACTCCATTTGTGTGAGGTTGTTATTCTTTGAAAAATCTAGTCTCCTGTAATATACTGAAGGGGAACTAAACAGGAGTATTTTATGGGGATGTAAAGAGAGAGGCTTTACAACCTTTTTTTTTGCACTGATATGTTCTGCACCCCCATCAATCAAGAATGGGGATATTTGTGGAGCTTGTGGCTCCAATGAGTTCTTTAATTGTTCACCAATTATTCACAAATAACTGTGACAGGATTGCAGACATTGGATCTAATTTGCTAGCTGTGGAATCACTTAACTCTATCACTAGCTGCATATGCTGTTTGGCACACAAGTCCTGTTTTGTAACTTCACCAAGTTGACACCTTATTTTCAGTTATATCTTGTGACAGTGTCACTTTAACAGGGTTATTTTGTCCTTAAATGTTTTTAAAGCGAGGTCAAGAGCTGGTAAAGGAGTGGCCAGTTCAGGTCTTTTTTTCTAGTTTTGTTTAGCTGTCACAGATGCCAGAGTCCAGGAAGGTTGCAAGCTTTAGCAAATGCTTCCTGACTGACTTTCTTTCTGAACGCTGTTCCCTCCTGCCTGTAAAATTGAAACACAGATTCTATGTTTTTGCCAAAGGGTGTGTTTATGGGATGTTATTGGATTGGAACAGTTCCTTTATTAAGTTGCTGAATTGGGTCGGTTAAATTGTCCAATAGTCAAATTATTCTAAATTCCATTTTCTTTTTTGTTTCAACTGAAGTGTTTAAATTCTGTTTTGCTTAAAGCTGAGTGGTTTGACCAGTTGCATCACACCTGGAATATCCACATCACATCTATCTATAAAATAAAATAAAAAGTTAGGGTCTAGGCTATCTTCTTAAACTATTTTGAGGGGGTCTGGCCTAGTCCAGAACAACCTAGTGCTGCTGCTGGCATGCTCTCCTGCACACCTTGAAACAGAGATGAACCTGTGGCTTAAAGGTACAGTGAGAGATACACCATGCAATGAGGTTACAAATTGGTTTGTAATATAATGTTGAAAATGTCCAGTCTTGAGTTAGAACTGTTTGAAATCTGTCCCATTTAACATGGTAATAAATGCCATTATAACTTACTTAAGGGCTTATCCTGTTGCCCCCTAGCATTAACCCTGTGATGGGAGTGGGATACGTGACAATTGTAGAGACTGAAAAGAAAACCCTGTTTTTTTGTGTGCACTTCTAGAGGGATTCCTTGTTCAAACGTTGTCAGTGCCTAATCAAGGGGACAGATAGATGGGTGAGAAACAGTGTGGGAATTTGATTGAGAGCCATCTCATTGTCCTTGCTACTGACTTTCTCCATTGTCACCTCCACTCAGCAGGTCCTGTTCTGCCATCATTCACCTATGGCCTGAGTTCTTTGCCACTCCTGGGCCATTATTAACAGCAGCCACCTCATCCCTAGTAGCTCTACCAAGCAATTGAGTTGTTGGATCCTGATTAGCCATGAACTCTTGTGATAGGAGATGCATGTTCTGTCCCCAAAATCCTTGATCACAGGAAACCTGCTTGCTAGCCTAACAAGACTGGCTTGCCCAAAAAGGCAGGATGTTAGTTTCATGTTTGCTCATCATCCAGCACACAACGCTTAGGTTAAGTATCATCAATGTATTTCAGGATCCAAATTGTATCATCAAATCCTGATCATTCCTGCTTAGGGTGAAAACTTTGGTCAGATGGATGACAGAAAACGTTGGTAAAATTAACAATCTGATAGTTAGTTATTCCTCAGGACCAGTTTCAACCTACCAGGGATTAGATTAGATTCCCTACAGTGTGGAAACAGGTCCTTCAGCCCAACAAGTCCACACTGACCCTTCGACAAGTAACCCACCCAGACCCATTCCCTCTGACTAATGCATCTAACACTATGGGCAATTTAGCATAGCCAATTCACCTGACCTGTACATCTTTGGACTGTGGGAGGAAACCCACGCAGATACAGGGAGAATGTACAAACTCCACACAGACAGTCGCTCAAGGCTGGAATCGAACCGAGGTCCCTAGCACTGTGAGGCAGCAGTGCTAACCATTGAGCCACCGTGCCGCTCTATGGAGAGATTAAATTCTCTCCATTAAGACACACTCTCAAGTCATTTCAAAGTAGTTCTCCAACCATCAAGTTTAGAGAATAATTATAATTTGCTCAAGCCAACAGTCTGTATACATTGTTATGAGTGTCATTTAACTGACTCTGGATATCAATTATTCTCAATTTATTCTGAGTTATTAATGTTTTCACAGACCAACAGCAGGACAATTAACTGGAGTAAAATGAGTGCAGTAGTCAACCATGTCAAATTATAATTTAACGTTTCACACCATATAATAAACTCCAGGAAAAGTTGTTGGAATTAATCCATTCAATAAAAAGAGCATTTCATCCTCTTGGTGTATTGCACTATTTCTTTCACCTCCGTACTGCATCCAGTTTTTGTAACGCTTGAAATTTATGAATGCTACTGACAATCTAGTCTCCAGTAATGCAACTTTAACCTTCTTTATTCATTCAAGGTATTTGATTGTCACTGGCAAGGTGAATATTTATCGTCTCTCCCTCATGGCTCTGAACTGAATGACTTGTTTGGACATTTCAGAGGGCAGTTAAGGGTCAACCACATTACTATTGGTCCAGGTAAGGATGGCATATTTAGTTCATTAAGATATTAGAGAACCAGATGGTCTTTTATGACCATGACACTTTGTAGTCACCTTCACTGAGGTTAGTTTTATTTTCCTGATTTTATTAAGTGAATTTATATTTCCATGGTGAAATTTGAATCCAATTTTCTATATTACTGATTCAAAACAAGTTCTACCTTTGATTCAGTGTTAAATTTGATTAAATGATCAACATGATACAATGGGGTAGACATTGAAGTCTCCTAAATAAGATGATGTCACAAGAATGATGAAGTTTAGAAGAATAAGGAGAACTTTATTTAAAAATATAAGATTCTTAGAGGGCTTAACAAGGTTGTTGCAGAGAGATTGATTCCCTTGTGGAAGAGTGTAGATCCAGAGAGCACAATCTCAGAGTAAGCATTAGCCCACTTGAGACAGAGGTGAGCCAGAATTTCTTCTGAGTAGTAAATCTATAGAAATTCCAGAGAAATTATAGTGAGAGCAGCCCAAAGTCAGAAAGTGTGGTGCTGGAAAAGCATAGCCGGTCAGGCAGCATCTGAGGAGCAAGAGTCAACATTTCAAGCTTAAGCTCTTCATCAGGAATGTGGGGGGACCTAAGGGGGCTGAGAGATAAATGATAAATGAGAGGGGGATGGGATTGGGGCTGGGGGTCAGGTAGCTAGGAGGATAGGTGGGAAGGAAAATGGACAGGTAGGACAGTTCAAGAGAGTGGTGCCGAGTGGAGGGTTGGAACTGCGATAAGTTAGGAGGAGGGGAGATAAGGAAACTGGTGAAATTGACATTGTGGTTGGAGGGTCCCAAGGCAGAAGATGAGGTGTTCTTCCTTTAGTCATCGGGTGGTTAGGATTTGGCAGTGGAGGAGGTCCAGGATTTGCATGTCCTTGGCAGAGTCGAAGGTGGAGTTGAAGTGATCGGCCACAGGGCGCTGGGGGTGTTTAGTGTGGGTGCCCCGGAGATGTTCTCTGTAATGTTCTTTCAGTTGGTGTCCTGTCTCCCCAATGTAGAGGAAACCACATTGAGAGTGATGATAGATGAGGTGTTTGGAGGTGCAGGAAAACCTCTGCTGGATGTGGAAGGATCCTTTGGGGCCTTGGATGGAGGTGAGGGTGAGGTGTAGGCACGTGTTTTATACCTCTAGCAGTGGCAAGGGAAGGTGCCGGGAGTGGAGATTGGGTTGGTGGGAGGCATGGACCTAATGACGGAGTTGGGGAGGGAATAGTCTCTGCATTATGCTGCAATTGGTATGGAGGGAAATATATCTCTGGTGTATTTCTGCCTGTAGGTAGTGGAAATGGGGGAGGATGAATGCGTTGTATCTGGAGGTTGGTAGGGTGGAAAGGGATGACCATGGGGGTTCTGTCCTTGTTGTGGTTGGAGGGGTGGGGTTCAAGTGTGGGAAGTGGAGGAGATGTACTGGAGGGCGTTGTTGACCACATGGAAGGGGAAATTGTGGTCCTTGAAGTAGGAGGCCATTTGGGAATTTCTGGACTGGAATTGGTCCCCCTGGGAGCAGATGCGGTGGAGACAGAGGAATTGGGAGTAAGGGATAGTGTTTTTACGGGGGGGGGGGGGGGGTGTCGGTGTGAGGAGTGTAGTTCAGGTAGCTATGGGTTTGAAGTAGATGTCCGTGTTGAGTCAATTGCCAGAAATGGAGATGGACTGGTCCAGAAAGGGGAGGGAATTGTCCGAGATGGTCCAGGTGCACTTGAGGTCAGGGTGGAAGATGTTCGTGATGTTGATGAGCTTTCAACCTCCATGGAAGCACGAGGTGGTGCTGATATAGTCATCAGCATAACAGAGGAAAAGATGGGGAATCGTGCTGGTTTAACTGTGGAAGATGGACTGTTCCACATACCCAGCGAAGAGACAGGCATTACTGGGGCCCATGCGGGTGCCCATGGCTACTCCTTTGGTCTGAAGGAAGTAGGAGGATTTGAAGGAGAAATTGTTGAGGGTGAGGACCACTTCAACCAATCGAATGAGTGTGTAGGTGGAAGGGTACTGTTTGGGTCGGTGGGAGAAGAAGAAACAGAGGGCTTGGAGGCCTTCGTCATGGTGGAAGGATGTGCACAGGGACTGGATGTCTAGCATGACGCAGAGGCATTGGGGTGTGGGGAACCGAAAGTCATGGAAGAGGTGGAGGGTGTGGGTGTTTTCCTAAATGTATGTGGGGAGACCTTGGACCAAGGGAGACAGGATGCTGTCAAGGTATGTGGAAATAAGTTCAGTGGGGCAAGGGCAGGTGAAGACAATGGGTGGACTGGGGCAGTCAGGTTTGTGAATTTTGAGTAAGATGTAGAACCGGGCGGTGCGGCGTTCCATGACTGAGGTTGGAGGGTGTGGGTGGGAGATTCCCTGAGGTAATGAGGTTGAGGATGGTCTGGGAGATAGTTTGGTGATGGGAGGTGTAGTCATGATTGAGGGGGCAGTAGGAGGAGGTGTCCATGATTTGGCACCTGGCCTCAGCAGTGTACAGGTCGATGTGCCAAACTAAGACTGCACCCCTTTTGTCTGCTGGTTTGATGGTGAGGTTGGGGTTAGAGCGGAAGGCTGAACGTTGCAAGGGTGAGAAGTTGGAGTGGGTGAGAAGAGTGGACAGGTTGAGACAGTCAATGTCGCAGCGGCAATTGGAGATAAAGAGATTGAGGGTGGGTAACAGACCCTCCCTCTGTTGTCCAAGTGGATGGAGTATGTTGAAGGTGCATATATAAATGGCCCACTGACCACACAACAAGCAGTTGGGTTGGGAGTCCGTGAACCACTGCAATCTGCAGTTGCATGGGACCGCTGCGTTCAGCAATCTCCACCCCAGATCCCCAAGAGAAAGGGGGAGGACTCCTGCATAGAGAGTCACTTTGGTCACAAAAACAGAAAGGCAGTGTATTATCTGAATGGTGATGAATTGGGAGAGGGGAAATGCAATGAGACCTGGGTATCTTTGTACACATATCACTGAAAATTAGTATGCAGGTGCAGCAAGTGAAGAAGGCAAGTGGTATATTGGCTTTCATGCTTGAGAATTTGCATACAAGTGCATGGATTTATTGCTGCAAATATCAGGAGATCCGGACAACATTCAGTGTTGAATTAATAAGTGGTAAGTATCATTTACCACATATGATTGCCAGACCATGGCCAACAAGGAGAATCCAAATACTACCCTTTGACATTCAATATCGTTACATTGCTGAATACCCAATTATCAACATCCTGGGAAATGGGATTCCATTGACCTGAAGCTGAACTGGACTAGCCATAAGTAGAAAGTTCAAGAGTAAGCTTGAGGCTTGGGATTATGCAAGGAGTAACTCACCTCTGACTAGTGATGGAATACTCTGCACATGCCTGGATGAGTGCAGCTCCACCTACCCTCAAGAAACTTGACATCATCCAGGAAAAAGAACCCCCTCCACCACCTTCAACATTCACTGCCTTCATCAATGAAACACAATGGTAACAGTGTGTACCATCTATAAGAGATACTGTGGTAACTCTCCAGGGCTCCTGTAACCCCTACAACTTACAAGGACAAAATTAACACCACCTACAAGTTCCTCCCTAAGCAACTCACCATCCTGACTTGAAACCATATCTCTGTTTCTTCATTGTCACTGTGTCAAATCTTGGAATTGTTTTTCTTATAGCACTGTGGTTGTACCTACCCAAATGGACTGCAACGGTTCAAGAAGGCAGCTCACCACTACCTTCTCCAGAGCACTTAGGGATGGTCAGTAAATGTTGGCTTAATCAATACTTGTCCAAGTCTGGCGTCTTGAGCATCTGCAAAGGAACTATCATAAGATATGAACTATTATAGTTGTGTTTGTTATAGCTAGTATGCAGTCAGAAGCTCTGACATGTTATTATTGCTGCTGGACATAACTCCTAGTCTAAGGGATTTAAAAGGAGAGTCTGATAACCTGGTACAGTCCAGGAGTAGCCTGTCTCTTTTTATTCTCTTCTCTGCCCCAATATTTCCATGCAACAGGTACATTCCTGTGTTGGCCCTCTAAGTGCCCACACCCATGTTGTCACATGCAAAGAATTTAGAAATGCCAATTTTGAAAAAGGATAGAATTATAAAATGATTAGAGCATGAAAGGAAGCCATTCAGCCTGTCATTTCTCTGCAAGCTCTGCAAGTACTACACATTTGGTAATTTGCTTTTTAGAGCAACAACTGGGATTTATATATTTTCTTGAAAGTTTATTCATGGCATGTGGGCATTGTTAGCTTGGCTAGCACATATTGCCTGCCACTTGATCTGAGTGGCTTATTGGTGCCAGCTGAGAGTTTACCATCTGAGAGTTTCTCACATTATTGAGAGTCTGAAATCACATGTAGATCAGACCAAATAATGGTGATATCAGTAAGCCAGATGGGTTGTGAACAATACTCAACATTAAGCAAGTTCTTCAATTCCAGATTTATTTTATTTTATTATACAACTCCACCATTTGCTACAGCAGGATTTGAAAATCTGTCAAGCCAGGCCATTAACCTTGAGTTTTGGTTCACTAGTCCAGTGGCATTACCACTAGGCTGTTGCTTTCCCACATACTTTCATATCAGAACTTTAATGGTGAGGAATGTCAAGGGTCGATGATGTATAAAATGAAGTTCCTGAGGAGCTGGTCAATTTGGGCACAATTACAATGATTAAAAAACATTTGGATAAGTGCAGGAATAGGAAAGGTTTGGAGAGATATTGGCCAGAAACAGGCAGGTGGGACTAGTTTAGTTTGGGATTATGTTCGGCATGGACTGGTTGGACTGAAGGGTCTGTTTCCGTGTGGTACGATTCTATGACTCCAGATGCCGTCCAGGAATGTTATTAATCCAAATATGACAGAGTCAAATGAACTATGAGGACAGATGACCAAGCAGAGAGGTTTAGGGAGAAAATTTCAGAGTTTGAATGTTGGCAGCTGAAGGCATAGCTGCGCGTGATGGAGCGATTAAAATCGCAGATGTTCAAGAAGCCAGACTTAGACAAGCATTGAAATTCGAACAGGATTTGGGGCTGGAGTTGAGGAGGGCCAGAGGTCATGGAGGGATTTAAAAATAAGGACAAGACCTGGAAATTTGAAGTGAATTGCCAAAATTATTTCTTGTACTGAATCAAAAATCCATTCGATAAGGGTTTCTCATGATTTTCTGTTAATCATGTGTGGTATCTGAGTAGTGAAATCATGATATTATTCCCAATTAGCAAGTCTCTGTATTGGTAGCTTAATTTCATAAAATGATCTTTGTTATTATATTAAATATTGTAGGGGGAGAGGGCAGTTAGATTTGAAGGGCTTGACGGTAGAAGATAGAGGGTTGTTTTTCAGGCTGGAGGCCTGTGATGAGTGGTGTGCCACAAGGCCTTGTGATCACAAGGTATGCCACAAGGCCTTGTGATCACAAGGTATGCCACAAGGCCTGTGATGAGTGGTGTGCTGGGTCCACTACTTTTTGTCATTTATGTAAATGATTTGGATGTGAACATAGGAGGTATTGTTAGTAAGTTTGCAGATGACACTAAAATTAGAGGTGTAGTGGGCAGCAAAGAAGCCATCTTGATCAGATGGACTAATGGGCTGAGGAGTGGCAGATCGAGTTTAATTAAGATAAATGTGAGGTGTTGCATTTTGGGAAGGCAAATCAGAGCAGGACTTATACACTTAATGGTAAGGTCCTGGCGAATGTTGCTGAACAAAGAGACCTTGGAGTGCAGGTGCATAGTTCCTTGAAAGTGGGTTTGCAGGTAGATAGGATAGTGAAGAAGGCACTTGGTATGGTTGCCTTCATTAATCATTGCATTGAGTATAGGAGTTGGGAGGTCATGTTGCGGCTGTATAGGACATTAGTTCGGCCACTTTTGGTGTATTCCATGCAATTCTTGTCTCTTTGCTACAGGTACAATGTTGTAAAACTTGACAGGGTTCAGAAAAGATTGACAAGGATGTTGCCAGGGCTAGAAGGTTTGAGCTATTGGGAAAGGTTAAATAGGCTGGGTTGTTTTTCCTGTAGCATCAGACGCTGAGGGGTGTCCCTATAAAATCATGAAGGTCTTTGATATGGTAAATAGACATGGTCTTTTCCCTGGGGTGGGGGAGTCCAAGACTAGAGGGCATAGGTTTAAGGTGAGAGGGGAAAGATTGAAAAGGGAACTAAGGTATAACTTTTTCACGCAGATGGTGTGTATGTATGGAATGAGCTGCCGGAGGAAGTGATGGAGCTGGTGTGATCACAACATTTAAAAGGTATATGGATGGGTATATGATTAGGAAATGTTTAGAGGGATATGGGTCAAATGTTGGCAAATGGGACTAGATTTATGTAGGATATTGATTGGCATGGACGAGTTTGACCATAGAGTCTGTATCTGCGTTGTACATCTCTCTGACTCTTTTATTCACTGGAATTGAGAAGAATTAGGTGGGACTCATCAAAATGATTAAAATTGTAATAGAATTAGACAGAGACAACACAGTAAGAATTTTCCTGACAACTGGAGAGTTCAAAACTAGGGGTCACTATGGAAGAAGATGCGTTAGGTCATTTTGTTTGTTAATACGTTGGAGTGGTGTAATAAGTTTGAAAATTCTTTGTCTTTCTACCCCTTGGATTGGTGTACGAATATCACCCAGATCAATGAGGTAAAGTCATAGATTTTCAAATCAGTTTTAAGTAATGCTGATGTGAACAAATTTATTTTCAACAGATTAGCACCAAGATTAAAGTGACACTGATTGGAAAATCAGATAATTTCTCCATGTCTAATCCCCATGTCTAAGTACAAAGAGTGGTTACTATCCTAATCGGAGGACTCCACATTGAATTCTCCAATTTCAAATAACCTCCCTTCCCATCCCCTGACTCCCTTCCCAGCCCCTCCCCTCACTGTCACTGCTCCCTGCCACCAACTGGATTAATTCCTCCCATTGACCAACCGGGTTGTATCCTTTACCTGTCTTCACCTATCCCCACTTCACTCTGCCCCCATCGCCCCCTTTAATTGCAGCTGCCCCCACACCCACCCCCAGTCCTGAAGAAAGGTTACAACCGAAACGTCAACTTCTCCACCTCCTGATGCTGCCTGGCTTGCTGCGTTCTTCCAGCCTTCTGCCTGTCGACTATCCTAATCTGACAGCATGGTTACAATTTACTCACAATTACCTCAGCATTCCTGCTTTCCCATAGTAAGTGAAGATAGGTTCTTACCCTTAGTGCAATGAAAACCAGGTGGGTTCAGTAAAAGGTTGTCTTCCCAGATATCTAGCCAGGCTGCAAAGATGGAATCCATTCTATCATATGTAGCAACACATTTAATTCCAGCACATCTGTAGGAGAGTGACTCCATAACCTGGCTTCTTGTGTTTTCATTATTAAAATTAGCTCCCTTGTGCTAGTGGCAGAATCACTGACAAGAAAGAGAGACATTCAGTTTTAACGATCCTGTTCTTCATTTGAACAAAAACAAAGGTTATTTTCTGTTTCCCGTTGAATATTCCTCCTACAACTAAGTGCTGCAAAAATCCAAACTTCTTCCAATAGAACTAAAAATCCAAAGTATTCTGTTTTGACCATTACGCTTATACTGAAAATTCATTCCTGCCAAAAATACTAACATTGATCCCCTTTATATTGCAGTGTTACTCCCAGGATTGGGGCTGTCTCCAACACAGCTCTGCAATATATAGGCAGTAGAAGTCACTGTTTTGGTTTAAAAAAAAATCAATTGCACGGTGGCACAGTGGTTAGCACTGTTGCCTCGCAGCGCCAGAGATCCGGGTTCAATTCCCGCCTCAGGCGACTGACTGTGTGGAGTTTGCACGTTCTCCCCGTGTCTGCGTGGGTTTCCTCCGGGTGCTCCGGTTTCCTCCCACAGTCCAAAGATGTGCAGGTCAGGTGAATTGGCCATACTAAATTGCCCGTAGTGTTAGGTAAGGGGTAAATGTAGGGGTATGGGTGGGTTCGCTTCGGCGGGTCGGTGTGGACTTGTTGGGCCGAAGGGCCTGTTTCCACACTGTAATGTAATCTAATCTAATCTAATCTAATCATGTAATCTAATCTAATCAGATTTGAATGGTTTCGTGACCAATGTTGTTTTTACTATTCAGATTCACTGCGTGATGTAGTCAATTGCTCAAGTTAGAATCTCAAGACTGAACCTTTTAATATTGCAGTAAAATAGGATGCCAGTTGTAATATTCATTTTTACAAATCCTTCATTCTGTTTGCAGTAGAAGTCACTGTTTTGGTTAAAAAAAAAATCAATTGCAGATTTGAATGGTTTCGTGACCAATGTTGTTTTTACTATTCAGATTCACTGAGTGATGTAGTCAATTGCTCAAGTTAGAATCTCAAGACTGAACCTTTTAATATTGCAGTAAAATGGGATGCCAGTTGTAATATTCATTTTTACAAATCCTTCATTCTGTTTTTATTGAAAAGTCTTTGGAGTTTGTAATTTCAATTCTAGTATTTAGAACTGACATTAGCTCTCTTAACATTTACCTGATAAAATATAACTCACTTGTAAAAATCAATTTGGAACACAGCTGGAAACCATGGCAATGAACGACATATGTTCTTGCAGGCACTATTAGCCTCAAGTAAAATAACCATGTGCATTCCAGAGAGACGTGCCTGAGTTGTATAAAATTTGCTGATGACTAAGTGCTATTATTTCTCATATAACATTTGAAGGAGTTGGTTTTTCCTGGTTTGATGGAGCTTTTAGCTTTTAATGATTTTAGCCTGGAAGAAAAGCACATGGGTTCTGTGAATTTCACGGTGCTACTTGTAGTTACAAATAAATGAGAATTTGGGCAACTTTGGCTTGGTAAATTTCTTCATCACCCCTGGACTTGAAATAGATCATACCCTATGAACAACTTCTAGATAGCTTTGTGTTATTACCTTTTAAAATATTGCCTACTTTCTGAAGAATTACAAAGCATTTCTCATAGATGCACTTTTCTCCATGATGCAGAAGTGCACTCTGTACAAGGCCGATACTTGAAGAGATTGTGTGGTTCAGAACTAACACTTAACAGCAACAACCTGTAGCTTTAACTTGACTCCTGAACTTTCTATAGCTACATCTTATTTTTTCAGGCAACTTTCCAGCACTTGGTTCAGTGCCAAGTTATTGACCCCTCTACAGAGGGAAAAAATTCTTACTATCTACCCTGTCTGTGCTGCTCAGAACTTTGTATACCTCATCTGGATACCCCCTCAGCCTTCTTTGCACGTAGGAAAACAATACTGGCCTATCTGGTCTAAAAATCACACAACACCAGGTTATAGTCAAACAGGTTTATTTGGAAACACTAGCTTTTGGGACACTGCTCCTTCATCTGGTAGTTTTGGAAGAGACACAGAATTTATGGCAAAAGATTACAATGTTGTGCAACTGAAATTTTTTGCTATAAATTCTGTGTCTCTTCCAAAGCTATCGATGAAGGAGTAGTGCTTCGAAAGCTAGTGCTTCCAAATAAACCTGTTGGACTATAACTTGGTGTTATGTGAGTTTAATTTTGTACACCCCAGTCCAACACCAGCACCTCTACATCTGTTCATAGCTGATTTGTGATAGTCCAGGCAGTATCCTGGTGGATATCTTCTGCATTCTGTCCAGTGCAATTACATCTTGCTATTGTGTGGTGATCAGAACTGCACACAGTACTCAGGCTGTGGCCTAACTAATATTGCACACAGCTCCATCAAAACCTATTTGCTCTTGTAATCAATACCTTGACTGTTAAAAATTAATATCTCAATTGCCTTCTTAACCATCCTATCTATCTGTCCTGCTGCCTTCAAGGATCTGTGGACACATGCACCGAGGTCCCTCTGATCGTCTGTACTTCCTAAGGTCCTACCATTCAACATGTATTCCCTTTTTAGAATGCATCGCCTCACACTTTTCAGGAACAGTTTTTAATTGCTGCTGTTCAGCCCATCTGACCAGCTCATCTATGTCACCCTGTAGTCTGATGCTTTCTTCCTCACTGTTCACCACAGGTTTTCATGTAATTTGTGAAGCTACTGATCATACATCCTATATTCATATCCAGATCATTAATATACACACCAAACAGCAAAGAGACAGTACTGAAGCCTATTGTATGCCTCTGGACACTGGCTTCAAGTTAAAAAAATAATCCTTCAACCATCAACCTCTGCTTCCTGCCACTAAACTAATTTTAGATCCAATGTGCCAAACTGCTCTAGAACAGAGAACAATGCAGCGCAGTACAGGCCCTTCAGCCCTTGATGTTGTGCTGACCTGTCAAACTGATCTGAAGCCCATCTAACCTACACTACTCCATTATCATCCATATATTTATCCAATTACCATTTAAATGCACTTAAAATTGGCGAATCTACAACTATTGCAGGCAGGGCGTTCCACACACCTACTACTCTCTGAGTAAAAAAATCTACCTCTGACATCTGACCTATTTCTATCACCCCTCAGTTTAAAACGATGTCCCCCTCGTGCTAACCATCATCATCTGAGGAAAAAGGCTCTCACTGTCCACCTTATCTAATAGTCATAGAGATCCTCTGATCATCTTGTATACCTCTGTTAAGCTACCTCAAAACAGCCTCAAGTCCCTCAGCCTTTCCTCATAAGACCTTCCCTCCATACCAGGCAAATCCTGGTAAATCTCTTCTGCATGCTTTTCTGTGCTTCCACGTCCTTCCTATAATGCAGCGACCAGAACTGTACACAATATTCCAAGTGCAGCTGCACCAGAGTTTTGTACAGCTGCAACATGATCTCATGGCTCCGAAACGTAATCTCTCTACCAATAAAACCTAACACACCCTATACCAGCTTAGCAACCCTGGATGGCAACTTTTAAGGATCTATGTACCTGGACACTGAGATCTCGCTGTTCATCTACAATACCAAGAATCTTACCATTAGCCCAGTACTCTTTGTTCCTGTTACTCCTTCCAAAGTGAATCACCTCACAATTTCCCACATTAAACTTCACTTGCCACCTCTCAGCCTAGCTATGCAGCTTATCCATGTCCCACTGTAACCTGCAACATTCTTTTGCACTGTCAACAACTCCACCGACCTTGGAGTCATCTGCAAATTTACTAACCCATCTTTTGACGCCCTCATCCAGGTCATTTTTATAAATGATAATAGCAGTGATCCCAAAACAGATTCTTGTGGCACACCACTAGTAACTAAACTCCAGGATAAACATTTCCCATCAACCACCACCCTCTGTCTTCTTTCAACTAGCCAATTTCTGATCCAAACTGCTAAATCATCCTCAATCCCATGCTCCCGCATTTTCTGCAATAGCCTACCATGGGGAACCTTATCAAATGCCTTACTGAAATCCATATACATCACATCAACCGCTTTACCCTCATCCACCTATTTGGTCACCTTCTCAAAGAACTCAATAATGTTTTTGAGGCACGACCTACTCTTCACAAAACCTTGTCGACTATCTCTTATCAAATAATTCCTTTCTAGATGATTATAAATCCTATCTCTTATAACCCTTTCCAACACTTTATCCACAACTGAAGTAAAGCTCACTGGTGTATAATTACCAGGATTGTCTCTACTCACCTTCTTGAATAAGGGGACAACATTTGCTATCCTCTAGACTTCTGGCACAATTCCTGTAGACAATAACAGCATAAAGATTAAAGCCAAAGGTTCTGTAATCTCCTCCCTCACTTCACAGAGAATCCTAGGATAAATCCCATCTCGCCCAGGGGACTTACCTACTTTCATACTTGCCAGAATTGCTAACACTTCCTCCTTGAGAACCTCAATCCCATCTAATCTAATAGCTCTGGGTTCCAAAGGTTTCTAAGCTTCTTGTCAAAAGCCATACTGAAGTCCACGTAGACTATATTGACTGTATTACCCTCATCTACGCATCTACTCACCTCAGACAGTTCAAACAAATTTGTGACACACGATCTCCACCTTGCAAAGTGATACTGATTATCTTTCATTAGACCTTGTCTTGCCAAGTGGAGATGAATTCTATTCCTAAGAACTTTTTCCAATAGTTTCCTTTCCACAGATGTTAGTGTGGCTTGTAGTTTCCTTGTTCATCCCTACTATACTTCTTGAATAACATATTACATTAGCTGTCTTCCAGTCCTCTAACACCTCTCCTCTGGCCAGAGAGGATTCGAAAATTAATAGCCAAGCTCTTACAATCTCTTCCCTCCCCTCATATTAGATTCATCTCACGATCCAGGATAGCATTAAACTCCATCAGGGTGAGTGTTCACTCTCACCAGATTCTTCCACTGTACAACAGTAATATCTTACTCATCAGCAGTGGCTGCCATTGGCATTAAAACTGAGGGAAAGAAATGTTACAAGTTCAAAGACAGATGAAAGTAAGTGGAGTGGAAAACTGAAGCAGTAAATATCACAAGTGACATGGGCTCTTAGTGGCAGATTCAGATGATTAGTACGGCATGCTTATCTCCACATCGGGAGAGTCTCTTGCCACCTTGTTTGCTTTTCAGAAGTGGCATGGGGAGATTCTTGCTAGAAAGTGGTGAGGCTTGACAGGGGCTAATACTTGTTAAACAGCTTTTTACTGCTACAAGTTGCTTCATTAAAATTTAGCCACCCATTTTATCACAGTTGACAAGCAAGTTCAATGTCAGGAAAACTTGGGAAAATCAGAGAAAGAATCTGACATTATTATTGTAATGCAAGGAGCAGACTATGTGCTCAAGGACACACACAGCTCATGGACTGGTCCAAGCTGCATCTCGGGGTTCATCATTTACTGTCACTGCACTCGCATGTTTTTTGAGTCTACCTGCATGGTCACAGCGATCCTGTCTTGCATTACCTTGCCTTTTCCCATATTGCCCCCTTAACCCGAGATACCAGGTTCAAATTACTGCTTTTTGGCATGCCATTTAATGTGGACACCAAGCCAGGAAGCTTGATATGGTTGTCAGCAGGTCACTGTTTAGTCAGGGGAGATAGCTTTTGCTCAGGGATTCCCAGCCCAGTAGCTCAAGGCCAGCATTCAATATCAGCCCAGGTCCTCCTCGGGATAGTCAGTCAGGATCCAATGCTCATAAGGAGTGAAGAGCCAAATGATGGCAACATCTTGTTTTTTTTTCTGCCCTGTTCTGGACTGTTTTCCTTATGGAATGAGAGAACGACAGGTATTATGGGAGCTAACAGTAGGTGGTGCAGATGGGGAGATATCCCAGATGAGTGAATAGGGATTGCAGAGGGCATGCAGAGTGTGATTAGTGAAGTTACTTATGGTTTTGATTCCATATATTATAAAAAAAACCCAAGGTAATTTGAGGAGAGTCAACATGGTGTCATCAAACGGCAATTACTTTTAACCAACTTAGTGGAGTTTATTGAAGGAGTAACATGCACTGTGTATAAAGGGGAACTTGCAGATGTACTATATTTGAATTTCTAGAAGACATAATGTGCCATATCAAAAGTTATTGTGGAAAATAACATAGTATTGTGTAGAGGGCAACTCATTAGCACAGGTAGAAGATTTGGTGGTTGGCAGAACATGAAGAATGATAAATGGTTTTTTTGTCCAATTGACCGGATAGAATGAGCAGAGTCCTACAAGAGTCTCAACTTCTTACAATTTATATCAGTGATTCAGATGGTGGACCAAATTTACAGATGGCACAGAGATAGGTAGGACAATATGAAATGAACAAGGGGGTTGCAAATGGACATAGGTTGAATGAATGTACCAGTATCTGACTGATGGATACAATTTAGAAATATTTAACGTTGTTCACTAAACAGAGCATTACTTAAATGGAGAATGACTGTAGAATTTTGAGGTGAAAGAAACGTAGGTCTTCTAATGCGTGAATCACAAAGTTTGTACAGCACATAATCAAGAAAGTTAATGGGATGCTATCCTTTATTGTGAGAGGAATTGAACATAAAAGTAAGGATGCAAATAGAAATTGCTGGAAAAGCTCATCAGATCTGGCAGCATCTTTGGAGAGAAAGCACAGTTAATTTTTTTTGGATCCAGTGGCTGCATATATGTGCATCCTTAGACCCCACATGGCCAGGAGTAGATCTATCAAACCCAAAAGGCCTCCCATTAATTTCCTGCGTAAGACCTCAGTTTGATAGTTAGGTAGGACCATGTCCACAGGTCTTCCCATCTTTAACCTAATCAGGCCAGAGGTACGAAGGTAGTGTGTGCTCCTTGTATCTCATTAAATGCCCCAAACGACCCAAGAGGAAATAGCATTAAATTCCACTCTTACTATCCATGACAAAAATAACTTGCATCACTATCTGATTGACAAATGTGTTTTCAAGAAAAAAGTGTCACTGACCTACTTAAGGCATTATTAGGACAGAATAGTTTTAAAGGAGTAAAAAGGCGCAGAAATGTGAAAAGGTTTTAAGAGAAATTTTAAAAATTTAGATCCCTGGCAGTGGCCTCCAGCAGAGGAGCAATTAGAATTGGGAATTTCCAAGAGTCCAGAATTTAGAGGAATGAAAATAAGAGTTCTGCATCAGGCATTTTAAGTTTGTTTACTCCACTTCTATGATTCTTTGATCTCTCTGCCTATAAACTCTGTGTCAATGTGCCCCCTCTCACTATACCTGATGAACCAAAAGCTTGTGATTTCAAATAAATCTGTTGGGCTATAACCTGATGGGTCGTTTGATTTTTGACTTTGTTCACCCCATTCCATCACTGGCACCTCTACAGCATGAAGATTTTAGGACTGGAAGTGATTATGGAGACAGGAAGGGAGCTCAGCTCCTGACCTCATTACAGTCTTGGTTCAAGCGTGGACAAAGGAGTTAAATTCCTGAAGTGAGGTGAAGGTGATAGGCCTCAACATCAAAGTGGCATTTTACTGATTGTAGCATGCAGGAGCAAAACTGGCATCAATGGGAATTAGGGGGCAATCTCACTGATGATTAGAATCATACCTCGCACATATGAAGATAGTTATGGTTTTGGGAGGTCAGTCATCTCAGTACCAGGGCATCTCTGCAAGAAGTCCCCAGGATAGTGTCCTTGGGCCAACCTTCTGCAGCTGCGTCCTCAGTGACGTTCCCTCTATCATAAGGTCAGAATACAGGATGTTTGCCGAATGATTACACAATCTTCAGCACCACTCATAACTCCTCAGATACTGAAGCAGTCCAAGTTCATGAACAATATTGAGGACTGGGCTGAGAAGTAGCAAAATAACATTCGTGCCACACAAATGCCAGGCAATGATCATATCTATGAAGAAACAATCTAGCAACTGCCCCATGATAACCAATGGCATTACCATCAGTGATTCACACGCTATCAATGTCATGGAGATTATTATTCATCAGCCTGAATTGAACTAGTCTAGCCATATAAGTACCAAGGCTACAAGACCATGTCAAAGGTTAGGAATCCTATAGAAAGAACTCACCTCCTGACTCCCCAACACCTGTCCACCATCAGCAAGGCAAAAGTTGGAATACTCCAAACTTGCCTGCATGAGTGCAGCTCCAACAACACTCAATGCTCCAACATCATTTGACACATCCAGGTGAAAGCAGCATGCTTAATTGGCCACCACCTCCACAAACATCCACCAATGGTATGCTGGAGCAGCAGTGTGTACCATCTACAAGATGCAATGCAGAAATCCAGCAAAGTCCCTTAGATTTTGCAGCTTCCAAATCCATGACAATAGCCGTCAGAATTACAAGAGCAGCAGCTACATGGGAGCACAATCAACGATATGTTACCCTCCAAACCATTCACCACCCTGACTTGGAAATATGTTGCTGTTCCTTCACTGGTGTTGAGTCAAAATCCTGAATTCCCTCCCTGCAGTAGATGGACTGCCGTGGTTCAAGAAGGTAAAAACAATGACTGCAGATGCTGGAAACCAGATTTTGGATTAGTGGTGCTGGAAGAGCACAGCAGTTCAGGCAGCATCCGAGGAGCAGCAAAATCGACGTTTTGGGCAAAAGCCCTTCATCAGGAATAAAGGCAGAGAGCCTGAAGCGTGGAGAGATAAGCTAGAGGAGGGTGGGGGTGGGGAGAAAGTAGCATAGAGTACAATAGGTGAGTGGGGGAGGGGATGAAGGTGATAGGTCAGGGAGGAGAGGGTGGAGTGGATAGGTGGAAAAGAAGATAGGCAGGTAGGACAAGTCATGGGGACAGTGCTGAGCTGGAAGTTTGGAACTAGGGTGAGGTGGGGGAAGGGGAAATGAGGAAACTGGTGAAGTTCACATTGATGCCTTGGGGTTGAAGTGTTCCGAGGTGGAAGATGAGGTGTTCTTCCTCCAGGCGTCTGGTGGTGAAGGAGCGGTGGTAAAGGAGGCCCAGGACCTCCATGTCCTCGGCAGAGTGGGAGGGGGAGTTGAAATGTTGGGCCACAGGGCGGTGTGGTTGATTGGTGCGGGTGTCCCGGAGATGCAGCTTCTCAAGGACAACTAGGGATGGGCAATAAATGTTGGCCCAGTCAGTGATGCCCAAATTGCATGTGTAAATAAAAATAAGGCCATACAGGGATTTGGAAACAATGGTGAAAATGTTGATTAGTTTCCTGTTCTGAACTGTGTGCATGAGATAAAGCACTGCTGCCTCACAGCGCCTGAGACCTGGGTTCAATTCCTGCCTCAGGCGGAACTGTGTGGAGTTTGCACGTTCTCCCCTTGTCTGTGTGGGTTTCCTCCCGGTGCTCCAAAGATGTGCAGGTCAGGTTAATTGCCCGTGCTAAATTGCCCGTAGTGTTAGGTAAGGGATAAATGTAGGGGCATGGGTGGGTTGCGCTTCGGCGGGTCGGTGTAGACTTGTTGGGCCGAAGGGCCTGTTTCCACGCTGTAATGTAATCTGTTAAAAAAAAGTTAATGATTTCTCTCAGTAAGCCTAACATTAGCTTAGGCTAATGTTTGAACATTTCTTATATTTAGAAATTGCAAAAATGAATCATGAATTGAATTTAAGGATTAATCATTCAATGCTTGGAAGATTGCTTAAGCTTGTTCTTTCTGGACTAAGCATAATTTATAATTAGTCATTGTTTTCTAATACCAAAATATATAACTTACTCCAAAGAGATTGAATAGTTCATAACTGCAGTCTTTAGTAAACTATTTATAATTCAGTCAAATTTAGGAAAATTATGTATGACACTGTCTCATATAGGAATCATTGATTATAATATTCTACAGTCTGTCAAAGCTTCGAGGGATACTGGTTGCCGTAGTTATATCCTGCAGGCATGTGGAATAATAATGTTTAGAATGATAATAAGAATTGCTAGCTCTCTGAAGAGTTTGTTGCGGTAAACGTGTACCTGAAGAACAAATCAATCTAAACGCCAATATCGTAGAATTATTAAAATTTGCAGAGATAGTGAATGCATTTGATGTGATTCATAGAGTCATACAGCACAGAAACAGACCTTCAGTCCAATCAGCCCAAGTCGACCATAATCTCAAATTAAACTAATCCCGCCTGTTTAGGCTGGGTCCATATCCCTCCAAACATTTCTTATTCATGTACTTATCCAAATGTTTTTTTCAAACGTTGTAACTGTATTCGCATCCACTACTTCCTCTGGAGGTTCATTCATAAGAGTTTTTTTGTGTTTGACTATAAAATAGTCAAAAATGAATGAAAATAAAAAGTTTATACTATTAGAATGTAATAACTATGAAATCCAGAAATAAATCTACAAATAATTCTGCAATCTAAGGAGCAGCTGCAAGATCCACGCTACTCTCAGTCTATCATTTTAGAACACTTCTAAACATATCAAATGTCAATGTTTGTAGAAATGGGGCATGTGAGGCTGATGCCTGTGGAGTGTGCCCTGAGATTTTGGTGCCCAGTGTACAACATGGAGGTCATTTGGAGAATGTGGCAAGTTTAACCAACCAAGAGCCTGCTCTGGTTTCCATGTCAGCATTTTCCAATGGTTACCTTGCATGGCAAGTTTGGTAAGATCGCAATCTATGGAAAGCTGAACTGTTAACAAAGCATTTAACATGCAATTATAATTGTCAATTGAGAACTTGCTCTTCCCTAGGTTACACCCGAAACATCGACTTCTCCACCTCCCGATGATGCTTGGCTTGCTGTGTTCTTCCAGCTTCCTGCTTGTCTGCTTGGGAAAACCTAACAAGATGTGGTGAGATGATCCTGAACATCTCACCTGATACTACCACAGATCTTACCATAACCTATGTTACTCAGAGCTTGAGCAGATTCCACACTAAATAATTATTAAGGAGTATGTTTAGAGTAATATCAGTTTTTCAAGAACATATTATTCGTGTATGAAACACAGCTAACTAGAAATATAAAAAGACATTGTAGAGTTTCTATAGATATTTTTAAAAAAAGAGTTAACAAAAAGGGTGTTAGGTGAAAGTGAGGAATGCAGATGCTGGAGATCAGCATAAAGATTAGTGTGGTGCTGGAAAAGCACAGCAGGTCAGGCAGCATCCGAGCAGCAGGAAAATCGATGTTTCGGGCAAAAGCCCTTCATCAGGAATGGACGTTAGTCCTATAGAAAGTGAATCTGGGGAATTAATAATGGAAAATAAGAAAATGGTAAATGAAATGAACATTGTAAATTTTGCATCTGTCTTCACTACAGAGGAAACAAGTAACATCCCAGGAATAGCTCTAAAGCATCGAAAGAAAAGAAGGGGGATCTCAGGAAAATTACAATTAACAGAGAAGGAGTACTGAGGAAAGTGTTGGAGCTGTGGGCTGACAAGTGACTGGGATATGATGAACTTCATCACAGGTTCTTCAAAGAAGTGGCTGGTAAGATAGTTGCTGCACCAGTTTTAATTTTCCAAGACTCCCTAGATTTGGTGAAGTGTCCATTATATTGTAAGATAGTGAATACGACTCCTTTTATTAAAAAGAGACAGTGAGAAAACGTGAAAGTACAGCCAGTTTGCTTAACATCTGACACAGGTAACATTAGAATGTATTAATATCAGCATTAAAGCATGGCACTTAGAGAAGTTCAAGGTGATCAGGCAGTGTCAGAAGAATTTTATCAAAGGAAAATGATGTTAAAACACATGGGAGTCTTTTGAAGAATATATGTTATGAAATAAGGAGAATGCAGTCAATGCCTGTACTGAAATTTCCAAAAGGCATTTGATAAGGTGCTACATCAAAGATTATTGTGTAAAACACAGAATTTGCAGAGATAGGTAGCAAAGTAAGTTGTGAAGAGGCGGTTGCAAAGTGAGATAATTAGGTGAAATGAGTGGACAAAAATGCAGTAAAAGGAGTATATTGTGGGAAAAGTGAAATTGTCATTTTGGCAGGGAGATTGAAACAGATGCATGTTATCTATATAGCGGATGATTGCAGAGCTCTTAAATGTAGAGGATTCTGAGGTGGAGAGGAATCTGGGTGCCCTAATGCCTGAATCAAAAAAAGGTTAGGATCAGGTGCAGCATATAATTAGCAAAGCTATTAGAAGGTGATCATTTATTGTGAGAAAAACTGAATACAAAGGTAGGGAACTCATGCTTCAGTTATACAGAGCATTGGTGAGACCACGTCTGAAATACTGTGTATAGCAATGGGCTCCATATTTAAGGCAGGACACAAATACATTGACAGCAGTTCAGAGAAGCTTTATTATTTGGAATGGGTTGGTTGTCTTTTGAGGAAAGGTTGGACAGGCTATGTTTGAGTTTGCTGGGGGTGAGAAGAGTAAGTTGCAACTTGATCAAAACATATCAGATTCTGAGAGGAATTGACAGGGTGCTTGTTGAGATTATGTTTCTTTTATAGGAAATTCTAGAATTAGGGGTTACTGTTTAGAAAAAAAAAGCCACTTGTTGAGACATATATGAGGAGAAATGATTTTTCTTAGAGAGAGATGAGTCTTTGGAACTCTCTTTCTCAAAAAGCAGCAGAAGCACAATCCGTGAGTATTATTAAAGCAGAAGTGAGTAGACTATTGATATTGCAAAGCTCTGAATGGCTGTGAGGCATAGGCAGGGTGTCGAGTCATCAGATCAGTCATCATCTTATTTGAATCGTGGAGTGGGCTTGAGGGACCAATATGTCTACTTCTCCTCCTAATTTATATGTTTATATTGTACATGCAGCCCAGAAATCACAACCCAAATAATTGGAAGCATAACTACAAAGGCTTAGATTGCTACCACACAGCTGACAAAGGAATAATGGTAACATGGTGGTTCTGAATAAAAATGGATGTTTCTCATTGTTCCTTGTTTTAAAAGCATCTCACTGATCTGCTGTCATAGATTACCTCTGATATTCTTGTGGACCACACTCCCCAACCCTACTCCCACCCCTTTCTGTTAAAGTGTTCTCTGTTAAAGTGTTTTCTGTTTATCTTTATATTTTCTCTTTAATCTAAAAGCATCATAGTGAATTCAAAAGTTGCAAACATAACCCTGCTGTTTAAGAAATGAGGGAAATATGGGTCAATTCATCTGGTATCAAGTGTCAGGATAATGCTGCAATGTATCATCAGGTAATGAGTTATAGGACACCGTATTACTGCACACAGGTCACCAGTTTTTACATTCTGAGTTGCTTTTAGAACACATTGTCTGGCCTGCATGTGCACTTTAAGCATGGCACACCCTGAAATATCTTAGTGAGGCCACTAGCGTGTTCATAATGAACTTTTTGGACTCACTACTCTAGCTAATACCACCCCTTAACCTTACAAAGGTAGACACATTTAGCAACAGGAATCATTTTGAATCAATTTGATTTCATTTAATTGTTGTCACATGTACCTAAGTACAGTGAAAAGTCCGAGAAGAGCTTATGCCCGAAACGTCGATTCTCCTGTTCCTTGGATGCTGCCTGACCTGCTGCGCTTTTCCAGCAACACATTTTCAGCTCTGATCTCCAGCATCTGCAGTCCTCACTTTCTCCTCGAAGATTTTAACCTACTGCGAATCCTCTTGCAAGGATGCGTTCCTTGAAGAAGCTCTCTTCCTCCAGAAGGACTTATGCCCGAAACGTCGATTCTCCTGTTCCTTGGATGCTGCCTGACCTGCTGCGCTTTTCCAGCAACACATTTTCAGCAGTGAAAAGTTTTGTTTTGTGAGCAGTACAGGCAGATCATAACAAACAAGGACATACTGACCTTAGACAGAGTGAGGCATACAGGGTCATGGCCAAATAGGAGGTACACAAAGCAAGATCAGCATTAGTTGGAATTAGAGGGGAGCATTCAGCAGTCTGATAATAGCAGGGAAGAAGCTGTTCTTGAACCTTTTGGCATGGGTATTTAAGCTACTGTAGCTTCTGTCTGTCGGAAGAGGTTAGAAGAGAGTATGATCACAGAGGGAGAGGTCTTTGATGTTAGCAGCCTTTCTGTAGCAACAAGACCATGGATAGGAGGCTGGCTTCTGTAATGGTCTGGGCTGTGCACACAACTTTCTGTAGTTTCCGACAGTCCTGGGAAGAGCAGTTGCTGTACCAGGCCGTTATGCACCCAGATTGAATGTTTTCCATGATGCATCTGTAAACCCTGGTGAGAGTCCTTATGGACATGCTGAATTTCCTAACCTGCCTGAGGTAGAAGAGGTGTTGTTGAGCCTTTTTGACCATCACATCTACATGGGAGTCCAGGACAGTCTCACTCTGAACAACAACTCTTTCCAATCCTCCCACTTCCTCCAAACCAAAGGAGTAGCCATGGGCACCCACATGGGCCCCAGCTATGCCTGCCTCTTCGTCAGATATGTGGAACAGTCCATCTTCCGCAGCTACACTGGCACCACCCCCCACCTTTTCCTCCGCTACATTGATGACTGTATCGGTGCTACCTCGTGCTCCCACAAGGAGGTTGAACAGTTCATCCACTTTAC
>NC_057714.1:76140461-76153000 GCF_004010195.1 Chiloscyllium plagiosum
GCACAAAACACTATATAGGACAAACAGGAAGACAGCTAACGATCCGCATCCACGAACATCAACTAGCCACGAAACGACACGACCTTAGTAGCCACACACGCAGATGACAAGCAACATGAATTCGACTGGGACAACACTACCATTATAGGTCAAGCCAAACAAAGAATAGCCAGGGAATTCCTAGAAGCATGGCACTCATCCATAAACTCCATCAACAAACACGTCGACCTGGACCCAATATACCGGCCACTACAGCGGACAGCTGAAACTGACAACTGGAAGCGGCAGGGACAGGCCACGATAAATGCTGGAGTAAACAGCATAGAAGCGCTCCACAGGAGGCTCCCAAGCACTGAAGATGTCACCTAGACAGGGGACGAAACGTTTGCAACAAAAACTTCCAGCTTGGCGAACAGAGCCACAGCAACAAGCACCCGAGCTACAAATCTTCTCACAAACTTTGATCATCATTGTTTGCTATCTGGTCTATAGTGGTGGTGTCATCAGCAAACTTGTAGATGGCATTTGTACAGAATTTGGCTACATAATTGTGGGTGTACAGTGAGTGCAGTAGGGGCTGAGTACGTATCTTGCCCAATTCTTTGCACCGGTATCTTTCCAGGCTACAGCAAGGGTTATCTACAACATCCCTTGGTTTGCCATCTGTTACTGGGGAATCAAAGAGGAAAAGAAAGCTCTTTATGTTAGGAATATGAACTCACATGCTCTGCCTGAAAAGGGAGAAACAAACAGAATGTGCTCATGGTTTTGCCAGGATCATGTGTTTTGACAAAGTGCAGTTACCTAGCAACATCCAAATTGGCTGGAGTATTAAAGGAGGGAAGTATTGCTTCACTTGCACAAGGCTTTGAGATTATACCTAGAATGCTGTGTAGATTTGTTCTTTTTATCAAGGAAAGATTTCTTGCCTGAAAGGTAATGTACAAAGTTTACATAATGATTGCTGGGATGGGAGATCTGAACTTTAGGTAAAAATTTAGCAAAGTGCATCCATACATACTTGGTTATAGAAGAATAGAAGGTGACCTCAATGAAAGATATAAGATTCTGAGTAGGTTTGATAGGATTGAAAGGCTGCATAGCTTCAGTTTAAAGGTTTAGCCATTACACATAGATGGTTGTGAATCTTTGAAATCCTCTATTGTAAGATCATAGTAAGACCATAAGACATAGCAGTAGAAGTAAGCTATTTAGTCCATCAAGTGTGCTTTGCCATTCAATGAGATCGTGGCTGTTCTGATAATCCTCAACCCACTTTCCTGCTTTTTCTCCATAACCCTTGATTTCTTTACTGATTAAATATCTGTCCATCGCAACCTTGAATAGATTTAATGATCCGTTCTCAGTAGCCCTTTGTGGTAAAGAGCTTCACAACTTCAGTACCTTCTGAGAGAAGAAATTCCTCCGCATCGCTGCCTTAAATGGCAACTTCTTAATCTGAGATTATACCCTCTGGTTATAGACTCTCCCACAAGGATTAACAAACTTTCCGCATCTACCTATCTAATGCCCTAAAGAATCATACATATTTCAATAAGGCCCCCTCTCATTTTTTTAAGTACCAACAAGTACAGACCTAATCTATATAACGTAATCTCATAAGACTGCTCCTCTATACTCCGTATCAGCTAAGTGAACATTCTGTGGCAGTGAGATGCAAAGCCTGCAAGTACACCACCCCCCCTCACCTACATCCAGGGCTCCAAACAGCCCTTCCAGGTGAGACAAAAGTTCACCTGCCTTTCCTTTAACCTAGTTTACTATATCCGCTGCTCCCAGTGTGGTCTTCTCTACATCGGTGGGACCAAACGTGAACTCAAGGCACATTTTGCCATGCATCGCAGGCGGGCCCATAGGGGCCAACTGGATCTCCCAGTCACCGACAATTTTAATTCCCCTTCCCACTCCTTTTCCAACATGACCATCCTCAGTCTCCTCCATTGCCACAGCGAATCAGATTGTAATTTGGAGGAGCAGCACCTCATCTTCCACCTGTGTAGCCTACAGCCCAGAGGACTCAACATTGAGTTCTCCAATTTAAAATAACCTCCTTTCCCATCCACCGACTCCCTTCCTAGCACCTCCCACCTTTCCATTCTTCTGATCACTCCTTCCTTCCATCTACCAATTGGATTCATTCCTCCCACATCATGCCTTCTACTTGTGTCCACCTATCCCTATCTCACCATCTGACCCCCTCCGCCCTTATCTGCAGCTCTCCCTACACCCACCACCAGTCCTGAAGAAGAGTTGCACCTGAAACGTTGACTTCTCCACCTGCACCTGATGCTGCCTGGCTTATTGTGTTCTTTCAGCTTCCTGCCTGTCTACTTAAGTGAACCTCCTGAGCCTTCAATTCCAGTATATCTTCCTTTAGACAAGGGACCTAAAACTTCTCACAGTATTCTAGCTGTGGTCTGATGAGTGCTTTGTTTAGTTTTAACAAGATCCTCTACTTTGATACTCCACTTCCTTTGAATTAAAGGCCAACAATCCATTTGAACTTGTGTGCAAGCTTTTAGAGATTAATGCACAGGGACTCACACATTGGTAAGGAGTCTATCCTATTCAAAGTCTGTCCCATCAGCACAGTGATAATGATTCACAACTAGGTGGAAAGTATTTGCGATGTGAAGATAAGTGCCTTATTCTAAATGATAAGTGAGGCATTTTGTTTGGTTGGCTGTAACTAGTGGAGTGCCACAAGGATCAGTGCTACAGCATCAGCCATTTACAATCTATATTTTGACTTGGACAAAGATTCAAGATTAAGATATTTAGTTTTCTTGATGATAAAAAGTTGCGAGAATGTAAGCTTTGGAGAAGACACAAAGATGCTGTACTGACTGCACAATAGAATGGGCATTTACAGTATTATATAGTGGAGTGTGGAGTCAATGTTGTTTGTAACAACAGAAAAATATAAAACTTCTAATTGTTGATGTTCAGAGAATATTGGGTAAACACCAAAGGTTAACCTACAGTTAGAGTGAGTAATTAGGAAGACAAACTGTAAATTGGTCTTTCTGCCAAGGACATGGAATACAAGTCCAAAGAAGTTTTGCTGCTGTTGCACAAGACTTTTGTTATACAAGTCCTGGAATACTGTAAGCAGTATTGGTCTTCACATTTAATGATAGATATACATGAATTGGGGCAATGCAATGAAGGTTGCCTAGATTGATACTTTGAATGAATAGTAATTGTAAATTGAGCCTATATTCTCTGTGGGTTTGGAATAATGAGAAACTAACTCATTGAACATAAAAGATTCTAAAGTTGCTTGATGAGTTGTCACCGAGAGGCAATTTCTCTTGGTTAGGGAATCTAGAACATTTCGGCACAGGCTCAATAAAAGGGCATGATCATTTAGAACTGAGATCACACAAAATGTTCTCACTCAGACAGTGGTCAAGTTTTGGAAATCTTAAACCTGGAGAGTTGTTGATGTTTCATAAGTGAGTATATTTAAGGCTGAGATAAACAGAAAAACAGGTTTTCTTTTTGTCAGTTGGGGAATCAAGTGATACTGCAAGCAGATAAGAAAGTGACATTGAGGTGGAACATCAATCATGATCTTCTGAATGGTGGACAGACTTGAGAGGCCAGATGATCTAATCCTGCTCTTACGTTTTTAATGGAAAAAGCAATCCTAAAAATGCAAGTAACATTTTGAAGCAGCTTTCCAATGCCGCTGGTGATTGAATCTGTGAGGTTTTCGATAATTTAAACTGCAGAAATGCATTCAAGCTTGCTGCATATTTATGAACAGATATTGTTATTGCACACTTCAACTCTGTCAATGATGGAATGTTTCTCTTACATTTTTCAGATTATGGAAATGTGTTTCTGCATTACATTGAAGAACTTGAAAGCTAAAAATTCTGTGCTTAATGATATGCTTAATGTTTCATATGATATTGCTTTCTTCACTTTTTCAATGAAGTCACTGAACTGTTTAAAATAAATAGGTCAATGCCTGTTAAAAATGCAGCCACATCTATTTCATGTAGACATGTTAAGCATTCACCCAATATTAGATATCAGCCTTAGTTCAATGGTAATTCTCACTTTCTCCCTCTCTTTGTATCCGAAAGTTTTGAAAACGATTCCCACTCCATATGTTAACATATAATCTCTACTGTATCTCTCGTGTTGTATTGAGAAGGTACTAAATTGTTAGAGGTGTTACCTATTTGTTGGACTTTCTTTCAAATTGTTAAAGATTTTTGTCCAGCTTTTCCAGCAATTTCTGACTTTGTTTCTGATTTCTAGCATCCATTGTTCTTTGGTTTTTTGTTAAAATTGTCTGGTTATACTTTCAAATGACATTGGCATCATTGATTATGGCCAGCATTTATTTCTCAACTTAATTTGCTCTTGAGAAGGTGGGGGTGAGCTGCCTTCTTGAACCACTACAATCCATTTAGTGTAGGTACTTTGTGAGTGAGTAACTACAGTGAGTTGTTTTGTCCATTGTTGAACTCATTGCATGTTGTTAGAGCTGTACCCATCTAGGCAAGTGGAGAATATTCCATCAGACTCCTGACGTGTATCATGTCGATGGTGGACAGGCTTTTTAAAATGAGAAGCTGTGTTACGTTCCGCAGAATTACAGCCTCTGATTTGCTTTTGGAGCCACCATAATTATATGACTGGTCCATTTCAGTTTCTGGTTAATGCTAACTCTCAGGACGTTGATAGGTCATGATTACAGTCTCACTGAATGTCAAGGGGATAGTTAGATTTTCTCTTGCTTGAGATGTCATTGCCTGTATATCCCACAAATATTACTTGTGACTTTGTAGCCCAAGCCTGAATATTGTCCAGTTTTCTTGCTGCAAATGTACAGAGACTGCAATAATGGGTTTGCAAACAGGGCTGAAAATTGTGAAGTTATCAACTAGCAACCCACTTGCAAAATGATGAGGTTCCAGCAAAACCCCTGTTGGATTCCAATAGTTACATCGTGCTAATTCAATGAAGACCCATTTATTTATCTACAGACTCCCCTTTATTCACATTGTATGTTTATCTTTCAGAAAACTCCAATCAGTTTGTTAAAAATGGTTTCCCTTAAATGAGATCATACTATCTCTTCTTGATTCACTGGAGATTTTCTAAGTATTCTTCTGTATTCTATTTATCATCAATTCTAATACCATCACCAGAGCAAACATGAAGGCAGTTTCTCATGTTCTGCCTCCCTCCCTTTCTGAATAGAAAGGTTACATTTCCAGTCCAATGGAACCTTCCTTGAATCTTAAAGAAATTTGGAACATGAACATTAACACATCGGTCATCGCATTACCATACAATTTTAAGACTGAAGGATGAAATTCAACAAGACACAGAGCGTTGTCAGCAGCTTGCTTAGTCCCTCATGAGTGGAGTTCCACTAAGTTCCTCTCTTCCTTTTACCTGCTGATTTATAGGTATTACTGGAATTCTTTTATACTTCTATAGTGAAGACTAGCAAAATATTTGTTTATTTTCACTCTTATTTCGTTATTATCAATTTACTCCATGTCCTCACTGTTCAGAGGATGAGCACACACTTTACTAACTCCTTCTCTTTCAAAGTACCTATAGAAACTTTTGCGATCTGTTTTTACATTTGCAGTTAGCTTCCTCACCCAATCTAATTTCTTCTTCCTGATTGGTCATTGTCTGCTATTCTTTAAATACTGACAAAATCATCTGACCTGCCACTAACTTTTGTACAGTTATCTGGTTTCTCCTTAAGTTTAATGCTTTCCCTACCTTTTTAGTTAATCACAGTTCGTAGGTTCTCCCTATTGTGTTTTTCTCTTTTTATAGTAGGGACATACTTATTTTGAGTTTTGGGTAATAACTCCCTACATGTCTGCCACTGTGTCTTTATTGATCTATTTCTTAGCCTACTTTACCATTCACTTCAGCCAATTTTCAGGCCCACACAGTTGGCCTTATTTAGCCCTGATCATCTTCTTTTCAAATTAGATGTAAAATTCAATCATGTTCCAGTCATTGGTGAGCAGGTTATTGCTCTGTAATTGACACGTGATAGCACTGTTGTTGATGCTTTTCATCATTTTGTTGTTGATTGAGAATAGACTGATGGGCAGTAATTGGCCTGTTTGGATTTGTCCTGATTTTTGTGAACAGGACATAACCTGGGCAATTTTCCACATTATTGGGTACATGTCAGAGTTGTGACTGTATTGGAACAGTTTGGCTAAGGGTGCAGCTTATACTGGAGCACAATCTTTAATATTACTGGCATAGCCTTTGCATTATCCAGTGCCATTAGACCATAAGACATAGAAACAAAGGTAGGCCATTCATCCCATCAAGTCTGCTCTGTCATTCAATGAGACCAAGGCCTTCAGTCAAGTTTTCATATTATGTGCAACGAATCAAATTGGCTGAAGACTGGTATCTATGTTGCTGGGGACCTCATAAGAAGGCTGAGATGGAATACCCATCTGACACATCCAGGTGAAGGTACATGTGAAATATCTCTGGGCATAATTTGAGCAAGAACACTAAAGTTTCCATCATTCTCTGGACAACATTTAGACTTCAGCGCCCCAAAACCGTCTAACTGAACACTTAGGAGCAAATTGCTGCAGATGCTGGAATCTGAACTGAAAACAAAAGGCGCTGGAGATGACAGCGGGTCATGGAGAGAAAGCAAGCTAACGTTTTGAGCCTAAATGACTCTTCAGTGCTGAAGTGAAGTGTGGAGAGGGCAGCGTTTATGCTATAGTGAAAGTGGTGGTTGGAGTGCTGGGGGAGAAAGGTTGTTAATAGTACAGATTAACTGATTGGAATTTGAGAATGGCAGAACAATGATGTGTCTAACTGCCAGACTGGAAAGAAAGATAGTCCCACTGGAGTTGGGGGAGGGGAGAGAGAGGGTGACAGCAAATGTAACAAGCAAATCTTAAAGAAAGGGAAGGAATGAGTTCACAATTTGAAAGTGTTGAACTCAATATTGAGCCCAGAAGATTGTAAACTACCTAGTTTGAAGATCAGATGTTGCTTCTGTTTGCGCTGTGATTCGTTGGAGCATTGCAGCATGCCGAGGACAGACAAATGGGCATGCGCACAGGATGCTGTGTTAAAATAACTAGCTATGGGAGGATAGGGTCATGCTTCGCACGGACTGGACGTGTTATGCAAAGTGGTCACCCAGTCTGCATTTGGTTTCTTCAATGTACAGTAAGCCACATTGGGTGAAGTGAATGCAATACACAAGATTGGAGGAGGTACAGGTGAAATGCTGCTTTACCTGGCAAGACTGTTTAGGCCTTTGGATGATGAGCAGGGAGGAGGTTAAGGGACAGGTGTTGCACCTTCTGCAGTTACATGGGAAGGTGCTGTGGGAAAGGAGGGTGGTGTTGGTGGACAAGGGATGGAATAGGATGTCCCAAAGGGAATGATCCCTGCAAAATGCAAATTGGGAGAATGAGGGGAATATGTGTTTTAGTGGTAGCATTCTGCTGGTGTTGTCTGAAATGGCAGAGAATGATCCTTTGAATGCAGAGTCTAGTGGGATGAAAAATGATAAAGCGGGTGACCTGATCACACTGTTGTGAGTGATGGGAAGGAGCAAGCTTGGAATCACAGGTGATAGGTTGGATGAAGTTGAGGACCCTGTCAACCACAGTGGGTGGGAAGCTATGGTTTTGGAAGAAGCAAACCACGTCAGCAGCACTGTTTGGAAGATGGCATCATCCGAACTGATGCGACACAGGCAAAGAAACTGGGAGAATGGGACGGAGTCCTTACAAGATGTAGGTGGGAAGAGTTGTAGTGAAAGGAGCTATGGGAATCAGAGGCTTTGTAGTAGACAGCAGTGGACAGTTTATTCCCAGAAATGGAGACAGAGTGGTCAAGGAAGTGAAGGGAAGTGTCGGGAAATAGATGATTTTAAAGTTATAGAAGGATGGAAATTGGAGGCAAAATGAACAAATTTTTCAAGGTTCTGGCAGGAGCATGAATCAGTCATTGATATAAGAGTTGTCAGAGGGGGCCAGCGTAAGTCTGGAACAAGAATTGTTTCACATACCTGATAGTGAGACAGGCATAACTGAGACCCTTGCAGGTGTCCATAGCCGCTCCTTTGACTTGGCAGAAATGAAATGAATTAAAGGAGAAATCGTTCAGTGAGAGAATAAGTTCAGCCAGGCAGAGGAGAATGGTGGTGGATGGGGATTGTTCAGGCCACTGGTTGAGGAAGAAGCTGAGAACTCTCAGACCATCCTGATTGGGCGTACAGGGATAGAGAGATTGGACATCTGTGGCAGTTAGGGCCTCCATCTGGAGGCAGTTAGGGCCAGGGAACTGAAAATTGTCAATATGGCAGAGAGCATCAGAGGAATCGGGGATGTAAGTAGGCAGGGACTAGTGGAGAGAGGATGGAGTCAAGGTAGGAGAAAGTGAGCTTGGTGGGAAAGGAACAGGCTGATTCAATGGGTCTACTGGAGGCAATCTGGTTGGATTCTGGGAAGGAGGTAGAAGCAGGCTGTCTAGGGTTGGGAGACTACAAGGTTGGAAGCGGTGGGGGCAAGATCTCCGGAGGTAATGAGGTCAGACATAGTCCTGGCAACTATGGCTTGATGTTCAGATGTGGGGTCATGGTCCAGGAGCGGTAGGAAGAAATATCCACGAATTGGTTGTCCGTAGGATCAGATCAGTATGCCCGACTACATTGGCACCACCTTTGCTGCAGGTTTGATAACAAATTTAGAGTTGGGCCGGAGTGCGCGAAGAGCGGAAATTTCAGAAGGGGATAGGTTATAGGGAGTGAGAGGAGCAGAGAAATTGAAATGGCCAATATTACGGTAACAGTTTTCAATGAAGAGATTGAGGTCAAGTAAAAGGCCGGGAGATCTAAGTGGGGGTGAATACTGGAGGCAGGTGAAGGGGCCAGTGGAAGTGAGTCGGTGGGGGGGAGCCCTGCCCGAGGAAGTCAGCATGGAGATGGAGGTGGTAGAAAAACAGTTTTATATCATGGTGAGCCTGAAATTCATTAAGGTGGGGGGATAAGGGTATGAAGCTGAGTCCTTTGCTGAGGACAGTACGTTCAACCTCAGAGAGGGGAAGGTCAGGAGGTATGGTGTCAACTGAATTGAACTTCTGTCTCACTGATGCTTGTATGATCTTCCTTTGTCTACATTTCCCTATATGATTTTGAAATGCCTTTCTTGCTGATGAATCCATTTGGAACAAGACAGTTGTGGAAGTATAAGAATGTCAACACACTTTTTTTTATTCTTTCTGTGGTAATGAGAGATACACACGTTTGTGAGTGAACCTAACTACAGGCCGTTCCCCAGGTTACGAATGGGTTTCGTTCTGCGGCACATTTATGAGTCGATTTGTAAGCAACTTGAAAGAGAATGCAGCTGTTCATAAATAGGGAAATGCTCATATGTTGGTTCTGTAAAACTGCAACCATTTAGTGGATTGCGTTCATAAGTATAAGCATATGTAAGTTGGATGTTTGTAAAGTGAGGACCCTGTATATGTACAAAGGATGGTGAGAGAGGAGATCTTACATGCAGTTGTTTAGGTCTAGGCTCCAGTTCCATATGATCTGATATCATGAGGACATAGTTGAAACTTTATTGCTGGAACAGCACAGCAGGTCAGGCAGCATCCAGGGAACAGGAGATTCGACGTTTCGGGCACAGGCCCTTCTTCAGGAAACTTGTGCCCGAAACGTCGAATCTCCTGTTCCCTGGATGCTGCCTGACCTGCTGTGCTGTTCCAGCAATAAAGTTTCAACTTTGATCTCCAGCATCTGCAGACCTCACTTTCTCCTATCATGAGGACATAACTACTTTTACACATGCGATAGGGTTAGTGCAAGCTGCACTTATAGTAAAAATACAATTCCCTTTACATTATCTCCAATGGTAATTGCCAGTTTACAATGTATTAAAGAGCAATGGTCATATACTGAGAGCAGACAGTTGGAACTTTGCTTCAGAACTTGAAGTATATTTTGTTCACATTTTTTACCTTTGCTGAATTAGGTTCGAAACCATCCCTTTGAGAGAAGCAAAAAAATCTTTCCTTATAATTATTATTAATGCTGATCAATTTTGATCTGATTGACATGAATTAAGGCTAATTCAAAGATCTAAATTAGAGGATGTAAAAGTTCGAACATGATCTTATCACTGCCACTGAGATATCTCAGAATGGATAGTATGTCACTTTCCCCGTAAGTGAAGAAATGTGCTAATATTAAGTGAGCAGATTAGCATTTATTTGAAGGTGCAGATTAGCAAAACATGAAAGAATCATAAGGATGTAAGTGTTTTTTTTAGTGAGCTGTGATTCAGCAGATAGTAACGTAGAAACGTGATAACCAAGATGCCCTGGAGAGGTGGAGAGATGGGATCACAATTCTGTCAATCAATTGTAAATGCCTGCACAATTAATCAGTGTTTAGTGAGATATGCCTGCAAGTCTCAGTCAGAATAATCAGTGGGATGATATCGAAACAAAATGCAATAACAGTGCAACTTGGATAAGTTTTCAATTCCTTGTTTAGTGGATGCTCATAATACTGTCGCACAAATCCCTAATTGTTTTTAATCAATCTGTCGGACGTGTATCATGACACACCTCCATTGCAGGTGGAACTTGCACCTCAACACTCTGTCCCTACCACCAGACATTTTCTTCTTTTTCCCATCCTCCTCTCTTCCACTTGCTCTCTGACTTTTTCTAATTCCAATATAAGGTTATTGACCAGAGCCACTTACTCTATGTCTTTCTTCACAGGCATATCCTGATGAGATGAGTGTTTTCAGCACTTTGTTTTTATTTCTTTTCCCAGCACCAACAACTTCCATGTTATGTGATGAATCTTGTGGATGGGAGAACTCCAGATGAGGCCACAGACCTGGAGCACGAAGAGAGCCTACAACTGAGATGTGGGAGAATGGGGTCAGAGTAGAGGAAGGGGATGCCTGAATCTTGAAATGGACCTGATCTTGAGGTGGCGTTTGAATCGAGGTGGTAGAATTCTTAAAGGGATGAACACCATCTGGTCTTTAAGGCCTGCATAAAAAGGTTATCCTACAGTGCAGTGCTGTGGAGGTGATCTGGACAAGGAGCAGGTCAAGGATGGTGATGCTGGGGGTGAAATCAGCAACTGAGAGGAAACCTGCTCATGAATGTCATTTATATCACGTTCTGCAAACTTCAGCATTGCTGAGGTGGGAATGGAATGATGGTAACTCCTTCAAGAAGGTTTCTGAAGATTAAATGGATACGATCATTTGAAGGGAAATGTCTGTCCACAGGGCTGCAAAATTGAAACTGTTTGCAAAGACGAAACAATCTTACAGACAACTGTTTTGCTTTTGTGAAGGCTGTGGAGGCCCCAAGTGGGCAGCTGAAAATGTAACACCATTCAATCCAACAGAGAAGGATGGAGCAGTCAAAAGACAAATCTCCTCTGATCTGATCCATAATGAAGTGAGTGAACTGCTCCATAATATTGTGACAATTGCCATGTTTTGACATCAAGGCATTTTCACCAGAGGATAGCAACAAGTGATAACCAAGAGGCAGTCTTAGCTCTGTCCTACACCACAACAGGTCACCATGTCAACTTAGAACTTATATTTAGAAGTCATTATACCTATGCCAGGGCTTTCCTAGTGGAATCTGACCTAATCTTTGTTGTGCTTTTGGCTTTTAGCTTCCCTTCCTTCAAGTATTGATTCAACCTTTTCCTAAAAAGATATCTCGCCTCTCACTCAACTGTTCTTTGCAGCAAGCTGTCCTCAGGAAGAAACTTCCTGTCCTGTATCCCCACTTATACAGTGATTGTTCTACGCCGATGACCCCACTGACTGCTCAGCCAAATAAAATAGTTTCTCATTTTTTTGTAATTACAGAAAATCCCAATGACCTGATAGGGAAGTGATTGCTGGGTACGTTGCTGAGATATTTGTATCATCAATAGTCACAGGTAAGGTGCCAGAAGGCTGGAGGTTGGCTAATGTGGTGCCACTGTTTAAGAAAGGTGTAAGGAAAAGCCAGGGAACTATAGACCAGTGAGCCTGAGATTGACAGTGGGCAAGTTGTTGGAGGGAATCCTGAGGGACAGAATTTACCTGTATTTGGAAAGGCAAGGACTGATTAGAGATAGTCAACATGGCTTTGTGCATAGGAAATCATGTCTCATGAACTTGACTGAGTTTTTTGAAGTAGTAACGAAGATGATTAATGAGAGCAGAGTGGTGTATATGATCTCAATGGACTTCAGTAAGCCATTCAACAAGGTTCCCCAGGGGAGACTGGCTAGCAAGTTTAGATGGGAGAAAGTGAGGACTGCAGATGCTGGAGATCAGAGCTTAAAAATGTGTTGCTGGAAAAGCGCAGCAGGTCAGGCAGCATCCAAGGAGAAGGAGAATCGACGTTTTGGGCATAAGCCCTTCTTCACGAATGAGGAGGGTGTGCCAAGCAGGCTAAGATAAAAGGTAGGGAGGAGGGACTTGGGGGAG